>NC_069503.1:1138516353-1138711353 GCF_027579735.1 Bombina bombina | reverse complement strand
AGGATCTCCTTTCAGACGTTTGTATGTAGTGAGATCATTAAATTGTCGCATTACTTCATCCTTATAATCCCTATGATTTAATAGGACAATTGCTCCTCCCTTGTCCGCTTCTCGTAGGAGTATGTTGTTGTCCCTCTGTAATCTTTTTATAGCTTCCCTTTCTTTTTTGAAAAGATTATTTCTGTAGGATCCAGTCTTGGTAATCGTATCTGTTGTTTTTTGTACCATTAGACGAGAAAATGTTTTTATTGATGCATTATTACTCTGGGGATCAAAGGATACTTGTTTTTTAAAAGTGATATCATCACTGGGTCCACCTTGATACTTAAAAAATTCTTTTAATCTTAATTTTCTAGTGAATTTTTGTGTATCCACATACAGATCAAATGCATTTACTTTTGTAGATGGTACAAAAGAGAGTCCTTTGTTAAGAACATTAGTCTCGTCACTGGTTAAGACATGTTGACTGAGGTTGATAATCAGATTTGTGTCCTGTTCCCTCTCTGAAATGATCTTAGGGGTCTGCCGATACCCCCCCCCCCTTCCTGGTATGCCTCCTCTGCCTTCCTCGTTTTTTGAGCGAGTAATCATCCCTGGTCTATTGGTCTCCTGTGTGGTTGTATGGATATTATCAGAGTCTGAACTGTTACCAGATGTATCGACAGTGCCCATTGGTCTTCTCCTGATATATCTCTGTCTCCATGGCCTGTTCATACGGTATTGTATTTGTTCCTCAGGGCTTAATAGCCATCTGTATACCGTTTTGTTTTTATAATCATTGATAACATCTTCAAGTTTTCTATTTTTGAAGGTAATCAGTTCTGTCTCATATTTCTCCACTTCCTCTTTCAGTTTATTAATCCAATTTTTATCCTTTTCGGCTTGTAGTTTATCCAGATGTGTTTCCTCATATTTCTCTATTTCAATTTTGTTGATTTCTAATAGCCTTGTGACTTCTTCTATCACCAATAATATTAAATCCAAAGAACATTTATTTAAAATGTTACACCATTTAATACAGAATCCAGGATTGTTCCTCCCTATAGTATGGGTATGTCTTATCCTGAATCTGAATGTGGTATATATTTCTTTCGGTGATATTCTGATAGATAAGAGCCATGTAAAATTAAATCCTGTTCCTTTTTCTTTAATTTGACCAGTTTGGCATATAGTTGTGATGTTTGTTGTACCAGTGTTTTCTGGGGGATGGCAGCGAATCTGATTCTAGAGGCATCTTCCTCAGTATAGAAAAATTCCTCAGCTCCCTTAATCTCAGTGTCCTGAACTGTATCCTCCTCAATGTTATCAGCCATAATAAAAATATATAGACCACTGATTGGAAATCAATAATCCCATGCAAAGTGAAAATAGTGCTCAAGTGATTCCAAAGTATGTCAGTAAAATATCTGACCGGGTGCTAAACAATAATTAATACAAGCAGAGGAGACTCTGACCAGCCGGTGGCAAGACATTTTGTGCAAGCAAAACACACGACTAGAGATCTAAAATACATAATTATAGACCATGTACCCCCTCTGACATGAGAAGGGGATAGAGCAAAATTGCTATTGCAACGGGAAGCCAGATGGATACATACCCTGGGCACTATGACACCACAGGGTCTGAATGTACATTTAGACTGGCACTGCTTTTTATAACGTTTTATAACTGTTTGTTTATGATGAAGTGTTTTCGCAAATTGATAATGCTGCCAAAAGAAATTTCCTGTAAGGGTCCATAACAATGGATCTAAGATATCAGAACTGATCATATATACTGATATATATATATATATATATATATATATATTATTGTTTTCATCATGTATATAGTTACAAAGTGTTTTTGCTTTAGTCAATTATGCCACAATTACAATTGGAATATTACTGTAGAAGATACCATCTTATGTCCTCTACATAGATCATATCTTATGCTCTGTTCCCATTCGATAAGACTTTCCCTTAGTAATTATGTGTAACAGGTCTATTAGCATATGCCAACAACATATAGCACCCTACTGAAGATGATGGTGATACAATGTTACTATGTGCCATATTATGTTTACACGGCCTGTTTATGTCTTTGAATAGGCGCATTACGGATGTTACGTAACGCAACCTTTGGGGGAGGAGCCACTTCCGGGAACGCTGTTGGCAGCGCCGTTCTGCACTTCCAAATGTTTGTTCACTATATATGGTGAGAGAGTATATAATTATATGTGGTATGTTTGTTTGAAAACGGGGGTAACCCCCGAAACGTTACTTATTAAAAGTTGTTCTTTGGACAAAACCCAGCGAGTGCCTTCCCTTTGCTTGATGATATGTTATGTATTGATGTGCACCCTGGGCACTACGGACGTTGACAGTCCTGCAGAAAGAAATACCTGGAGTGCTTCACCATTACTCATGCTTATATATATATATTTTTTTTTATTTATATTATTTCCTTGAGATATTTTTACTTGGAGTACACCTTAGCCTTGAGCATTACTTTATTCTGAATTTATACTCCTTGAGTTATCACCAGTTTATTAGTGCTTATCCACATATTTTTTGTTTATATATATATATATACATACATACACACACGTACGTACGCACATACACACAAATATATATACACACACCACATCACACACACACACACATATATATATATATATATATATATATATATATATATATTAAATCAGAAGATGAGCACTAACAAGTAGGTATATATACTTAAAGGGACATAATACTCATATGCTAAATCACTTGAAACTGATGCAGTATAACTGTAAAAAGCTGACAGGAAAATATCACCTGAGCATCTCTATGTAAAAAAGGAAGATATTTTACCTCACAATCTCCTCAGCTCAGTAGAGTTAGTTCTGTGTAAAAAGTTATACTCAGCTGCTCCCAGCTGCAGGTAAAAAAAATTAAGAAATGAACAGCAGCCAATCAGCATCAGCAGTGCTGAGGTCATGAACTCTTACTGTGATCTCATGAGATTTCATAGTAAGCTTCCTTTACCTGATTGGTGAAATAATATGAGAGTTCACGATGCTCATCCCTTCAGTTGTCCCGGGACAGACACACTAATATGCTCCTTAGAAATCCTTTACAATGGGAGGTGGCTACTGAGGATTTTTTGAGGTAAAATATCTTTCTTTTTTACATAGAGATGTTCAGGTGATATTTTCTAGTCAGCTTTTTACAGCTATGCTGCATCACTTTCAAGTGTTTAAACATTTGGGTATTATGGCCCTTTAAATATCAATGTAAGATAATAAGTGCTCGAGACTATGGTGTACTTCTACCAATTACACCAAGGAATAGTATAAATTCAGATATTATGCTCCGCACTAGATATGAATAAATGATGAAATGCAAAAATGTGCAAAAAAATAAGGAAATATTTTAATATTCACAAAGAAAGAAAAATATGACAAAAAATTGTTGCATACACTAAATCATAATACCACAAACATCCATACAACCATACATACAAACTGGGCGTCCCCAGTTATCAAGCAAATATGGAGTGGAGGAGGTCAGAGCGAGAGCAAAAAAGCAAACCCAGGTTATATGCAAAACCATGGGAAAATCTGTACAGGATACAAATACTTTGAGGCAGTTCATGCAAATGGCAAAGAAAGCAATGATTAGGTAGTTGGCAATTGCAGAGGTAAAAGATGCAGCAAAGAATCACAGATGAAGCAGTTCATACCTCCCATAGATGGTAATCGTTATCAAGATAACACGATACTTGACATCACGTGTTATCTTGATAATGATTACCATCTATGGGATGTATGGTAAAGTGATCTTCAGGGGGTTAGTGTTATTTTTTTTTAAGGGGGGATTGGGTGGGTTTTAGAGTAGGGTTGGTTGTGTGGGTGGTGGGTTTTAATGTTGGGGTGGTATTTGTACTTTTTTTTTTTACAGGTAAAAGAGCTGATTACTTTGGGGAAATGCCCCACAAAAGGCCCTTTTAAGGGCTATTTGTAATTTAGTGTAGGGAAGGGCTTTTTTATTTTGGGGGGGCTTTTTTTATTTTGTTAGGGGGATTAGAGTAGGTGTAATTAGTTTAAAAATCTTGTAATTTCTTTATTATTTTCTGTAATTTAGTGTGTTTTTTTTTTGTACTTTAGATAATTTTATTTAATTGTAATTAATTGTATTTAATTTAGTTAATTTATTTAATTATAGTGTAGTGTTAGGTGTAATTGTAACTTACGTTAGGTTTTATTTTACAGGTAAATTTGTATTTATTTTAACTATGTAGTTATTAAATAGTTAATAACTATTTAATAACTATTCTACCTAGTTAAAATAAATACAAAGTTGCCTGTAAAATAAAAATAAACCCTAAGCTAACTACAATGTAACTATTAGTTATATTGTAGCTAGCTTAGGGTTTATTTTATAGGTATTTCATTTTAAATAGGAATTATTTAGTTAATTGTAGTAATTTTATTTAGATTTATTGTAATTATATTTAAGTTAGGGGGTGTTAGGGTTAGGGTTAGACTTAGGTTTAGGGGTTAATAACTTTATTATAGTGATGGCGACGTTGTGGGCGGCAGATTAGGAGTTAATAAATGTAGTTAGGTTGCAGTGACATTGGGGGAGGCAGATTAGGGGTTAATAAATATAATGTAGGTGTCGGCAATGTTGGGGGCAGCAGATTAGGGGTTCATAAGTATAATGTAGCTGGCGGCGGTGTCCAGAGCGGCAGATTAGGGGTTAATAAGTGTAATATTAGGGGTGTTTAGACTCAGGGTTCATGTTAGGGTGTTAGGTGTACACATAACTTGTATTTCCCCATAGGAATCAATGGGGCTGCGTTAGGAGTTTTACGCTGCTTTTTTGCAGGTGTTAGGTTTTTTTTCAGCCAGCTCTCCCTCATTGATTCCTATGGGGAAATCGTGCACGAGCACGTTCAGCCACCTCACCGCTAACGTAAGCAGCGCTGGTATTGAGGTGAGATGTGAAGCAAAATTTTGCTCTTCGCTCACTTTTTTGCGGTTAACGTCGGGTTTCTAAAAACCCGTAATACTAGCGCTGTCTGTAAGTGAGCGGTTAGCATAAACTGTCGTTAGCACCGCACAGCCTCTAACGCAAAACTCGTAATCTAGGTGATTATGTTTTCTTTCATGTAATTGGCAAGAGTCCATGAGCTAGTGATGTATGGGATAGCAATACCCAAGATGTGGAACTCCACACAAGAGTCACTAGAGAGGGAGGGATAAAAATAAAAACAGCCATTTTTCGCTGAAAAAAATAATCCACAACCCAAAATATAAGTTAATTCTCATGAAATGAAAAAAAAAAAACTTAAATCATAAGCAGAAGAATCAAACTGAAACAGCTGCCTAAAGAATTTTTCTACCAAAAACTGCTTCCGAAGAAGCGAATACATCAAAACGGTAGAATTTAGTAAATGTATGCAAAGAAGACCAAGTTGCTGCTTTCCAAATCTGATCAACTGAAGCTTCATTCTTAAAAGCCCACGAAGTGGAGACTGATCTAGTAGAATGAGCTGTAATTCTCTGAGGCGGGGCTTAACCTGACTCCAAATAAGCTTGATGATTTGTGCCTTCAAGGAACTTGCAGACAAACCCTTATCCAAACCATCCTGAAGAAACTGTAAAATTCTAGGAATTCTGAAAGAATGCCAGGAGAATTTATGAGAAGAACAACATGAAATATAAGTCTTCCAAGCTCGATAATATCAGGGTGCCAGGAATCAGACTGAGACAAGAAGTGCAAAAAAAAATCACACCATTATTAATAGCAAAAAATAATAAAAAAAAAGTCCACAAGTCAAATAACAAGCCAGGAGTCAAAACCAGACCTGGTAGTCAGACAAGCCGAGTTAGAAGCCAAAGCGAATAGTCAGACGAGCCGAAATCATAAACAAGGAAAACAGCAGAGTCAGGAACAAGCCAGGGATCAGGAACCAGAAAGGACGCCAGGCAGCCAGGTAATACACAGGAACTCTTACAAACAGGCTCAGACAATGCAAAGGCAAAGCAAACTGAACAGAGGCCCTTTAAATAATACGTGATAACATCACAATTCTAAGACTGCATCCTGTCTCACATGGATGATGCACACCAGTCTGGCCATAAAAGGAAGTGCAGGAAATGAGCAGCATCCCCCACAATGCACCATAGTCAGGAAGAGAAGTGAGTAAAATGGCTGCCAGCAGCACATGGCAAACAAAACAGGGAAAAAACCCTGACAGTACCCTCCCCTCAACAACCCCTCCCCCGCAGGAGGACAAAAGGCTTATTGGGGAAACAGCATGGAAGGCACGGAGGAGGGCGGGAGCATGAACATCAGAGGAGGGAACCCAAGAATGGTCCTCCGAACCGTAGCCCTTCCAGTGAACCAAATACTGTACACGGCCCCTGGACATATGAGAGCCAATAATGCTGCTGACCTCATACTCCTCATGGTTGTCAACAAAGAAAGGACGGGGACGAGGCAACACAGTGGTAAACCGATTACAAACCAATGGTTTAAAGAGGGAGACATGAAAAACATTGGAGATGTGCATAGCAGGAGGAAGGTCAAGAGCGTAGGCCACAGGATTAACCCATCTGAGTATTTGAAAATGACCAACATAACGGGGAGTCAATTTATTGGAAGGCACACAAAGGTTCAAGTTGCGGGAGAACAGCCAAACTCTCTCACCAACCTGGTAGAAAGGTGCGGGCAGACACCTACGATCAGCCTGGAACTTTTGGCTCTGCATAGAAAGATGAAGGCAATCCTGAATCTGCACCCACATGGAACAGAGTTTCCGGAGATGCTCCTCCAAAGCCAGAATACCCTGAGACATGAATCGGGCAACAAGGATGGTTGAAACCCATAATTCGCCATGAACGGGGATAACTTGGAGGAAGCATTAATAGCACTATTACGAGCAAACTCTGCCCAAGGTAACAGTTCAGACCAATTATTGTGGTGATCTGAGACATAGCAACGGAGGAACTGTTTCAGAGCTTGATTAGACCGTTCCGCAGCCCCACTGGATTGAGGGTGATATGCCGAGGAGAGGAAAGGTGGATCCCCATTTAAGCACAAAAGGAACGCCAAAATCTGGAGACAAACTGGCTACCCTGGTACGACACTATCTCCTTGGGTAACACATGTAAACGGAAGACCTCCCGGGCAAAAATTGAAGCAAGCTCCTGAGCGGTAGGCAGCTTCATCAAGGGAATGCAATGTGAAATTTTAGAAAAACGGTCAACCACCATAAGGATAACAGTATTGCCATTGGAAACAGGGAGCTCAACAATGAAGTCCATGGAAAGATGTTTCCGAGGACACTCACCATTAGCAATAGGTTGAAGAAGACCAACAGGAAGACGTTGAGGAGTCTTATTCTGTGCACAAACTGAGCAGGAGGCAGCATACGCAGCAACATCAGAACGAAGACCTGGCCACCAGAATTGTCGAGTGACAGACCAAATCATTTGGTTCTTGCCCGGGTGACCTGCGGCTTTAGGATAGTGGTAAGTGTGTAAAAGTTTAGTTTGAAGATTCTCAGGAACAAAACACTTACTACTAGGTATCTCAGGAGGTGCATTGGTTTGTGCAGCCAGGATCTCCTCCCCCAAGGGAGAAGTCAAATTAGTACATATGGTAGCCAAAATATGGTCAGGAACTATAACAGGAGTAGGTACAGACTCCTCCTTGGACAGAGGCGAAAAATGTTGAGAGAGGGCATCAGCCCCAACATTCTTACTACCAGGCAGGTAGGAGACCACATAATTAAACCGAGACAAAAATAGCACCCATCTGGCCTGTCCGGCCGACAAACGTTTTGCTTCAGATAGATAAGTTAAATTCTTGTGGTCAGTAAGAATGAGCACTCGCACGCTATTACCCTAGAGAAGATGCCTCCATTCCTTCAGTGCCAGAAGTATGGCCAGTAATTCCCTGTCGCCAATTTCATAATTGCACTCCGCTGGAGACAATTTCTTAGAGAACAAACCCCACGGATGCAAGGAACCGTCAGGCATAGGGCATCTACTCCAGTCTCAGACGCATCGACCTCAAGAACAAAAGGCAGGACAGGGTTAGGATGAGCCAGAACTGGAGCGGCAGCAAAGGCAGTCTTAAGACTATCAAAGGCCTTAATGGCAGTAGGTGACCAATGGAGTGGATCATTCTCTTTACGGGTCATGTCTGTGATAGGTTTGACCAAGGAAGAAAAGTTTTTAATAAACTTTCTATAGTAATTGGTGAACCCCAAAAAATGTTGAATAGACCGAAGACCAACTGGGCGAGGCCACTGCAGAACTGCAGATAACTTGTCAGGATCCATGGAGAACCCTGCAACAGAGATAACATAACCTAGGAAGGTTACTTGAGTCTGATGGAACTCACATTTCTCGAGTTTACAAAACAGGCTGTTCTCACGTAGTCTCTGAAGAACCCGTGTAATATCAGAACGATGAGCCTCAAGTGTGGGTGAGTGTATGAGGATGTCGTCTAAGTACACCACAACACACTGCTGCAACATATCTTGTAGGACATCATTAACAAATTCCTGAAAAACAGCAGGAGCATTACATAGGCCAAAGGGCATTACAAGATACTCATAATGCCCGCTCCTGGTGTTAAATGCTGTTTTCCATTCGTGACCCTCCTTAATCCTAACGAGATTGTACGCTCCTCTCAAATCAAGTTAAGTAAAGACCGTAGCTCCCTTGAGGCGGTCAAAGAGTTCCGTAATGAGCGGAATAGGGAAAGCATTCTTAATGGTAAGACGATTAAGACCCCTATAACCGATGCTTGGTCTTAACTTGCCACCCTTTTTCTTCACAAAGAAAAGCCAGCCCCTGCAGGAGAGCAGGATTTGCAGAAGATCCCCCGCGACAGAGCATCGGCAACATACTCCTTCATAGCACAATTCTCTGCAACAGACAGAGGGTACACCCAGCCCCGAGGAGGAATGGCTCTGGGTTGCAGGTCTATGGCACAATCGTAAGACCTGTGAGGAGGCAATGTACCAGCACGCACCTTGTCAAAAACGTCTAGGAACTCTCGGTACTCCTCTGGCAATTGAGATACTGAAGAAGTGCACAAGACTTTAACTGGTTTCTGAAGACAAATGGAAATACATTGCGGGGACCACGACAAAATTTCGGACCTGCGCCAGTCGAGACTGGGATTGTGCTTTTGGAGCCAGGGATAACCCAGAACAATGAGGAGAGTTTATCACCTGGAACTGGAGGGTTTAAAAATGGAGAGCCCCAACAGCCACAGCCATGGACAACGGAGCAGTTTTGTGAGTAACGAGTGCGGGCTGAAGGGGCCTACCATCAATGGCCTCAATAGCAAGCGGAACGGACCGAGGCAAAACAGGAATGGAGTGCTTTGATACAAAAGCACTGTCAATGAAATAGCCCGCAGCACCGGAGTCAACAAGAGCCTGAGTGACTATGGAGGAGTCCACCCAGGAATGGACAACCGTGACCAAAGGTTTCTCCTTAAGCGATTCCTGGGACGAGGATAAACCACCCAAGGTCTGCCCCCGACAGGACCTTAGGTGTGAGCCTTTCCCGGCCGTGTAGGACAAGACTTCAAAAGGTTGCCCTGTAACCCACAATAGAGGCAGACTCGGGACCAGGAGACATGGGAGGAGAGGGAGGCATGGGTGGGAACGAACACGTAGGAGACAACGGAACAGGAGGTTTCCGCAAGCGCTCCTTGAAAGAGGGCCTCTCTCTGAGTCTGATGTCAATTAGGATCAAAAAAGACACCAATGCCTCGAGATCCTCTGGTAAATCTCTGGCAGCAACTTCGTTTTTAATCGCATCAGAGAGCCCATGAAAGAAGGCGGCAACAAGGGCTTCATTGTTCCAACCTACCTCTGCGGCAAGCATACAGAACTCAATAGCATACTGAGCAACAGATCTTGTACCTTGCTGAATGGACATGAGTCATTTAGCAGCAGAGGAGGAGCGAGCCGGAACATAAAATACCCTTCAAAAGGAGGCCACAAATTCAGGGTAATTTGAAATCACAGGTTTATTAGTCTCCCACAAGGGATTAGCCCATGCAAGAGCTGTGTCAGAGATAAACGAGATGAGAAATCCCACCTTAGCTCTGTCAGAGGGAAATACCTGAGGTAACATCTCAAAGTAAATGCCCACCTGGTTCAAAAACCCTCTGCATTGAATAGGATTGCCTCCATATCGCTGAGGTAGAGGTGCAGAACCGGACATGCTCCTGGTAGGTGCAGCAGCGGAAACAGGAGCAGCCATAACTTGCGGGACACTTTGGTCCAAATGTGCAGTGCGAGTCAGCAGGGTTTGCAGGGCTAGTGCAAATTGATCAAAGCGGTGATCCTGTACATCCATCCTGGAAATGATGGCAGGTAAAGGTGGATTATTAGCACCATCAGGATTCATGGTCTTTGCGTAATGTCAGGGTGCCAGGAATCAGACTGAGACAAGAAGTGCAAAAATAATCACACCTTTATTAATAGCAAAAAATAATAAAAAAGTCCACAAGTCAAATAACAAGCCAGGAGTCAAAAGCAGAGCTGGTAGTCAGACGAGCCGAGTCAGGAGCCAAAGGGAATAGTCAGACGAGCCGGAATCAGAAACAAGGAAAACAGCAGTCAGGAACAAGCCAGGAACCAGGAAGGACGTCAGGCAGCCAGGTAATACACAGGAACTCTCACAAACAGGTCTGAGACAACGCAAAGGCAAAGCATACTGAACTGAGGCCCTTTAAATAATAAATGATGACATCACAATTCTGAGACTGCATCCTGTCTCACATGGATGATGCACACCAGTCTGGCCATAAAAGGAAGTGCAGGAAATGAGCAGCATCCCCCACAATGCACCATAGTCAGGAAGAGAGGTGAGTAAAATGGCTGCCAGCAGCACATGGCAAACAAAACAGGGAAAAAACTCTGACAGATAATAAATCTTTCTAGAAACAGATTTACGAGCCTGTAACATAGTATTAATAACTCTATGACTAAACACTAGGAGTTCACTTTCCATACCTTCAAATTTAATGATTTTGAATCCTGATGGAAAAAACGGACCTTGAGACAGAAGGTCCGGCCTTAATGGAAGAGGCCAAGGTTGGCAACTGGACATCCAAACAAGATCTGCATACCAAAACCTGTGAGGCCATGCTGGAGCTACCCGCAATACAAACGATTGTTTCAAGATGATTTTGGAGATCAGTCTTGGAAGAACTAGAGGCGGGAAAATATAAGCAGATTGGTAACACCAAGGAAGTGTCAATGCATCCACTGCTTCCGTCTGAATATCCCTGGACCTGGACAGGTACCTGGGAAGTTTCTTGTTTAGATGAGAAGCCATCAGATCTATTTTTGGAAGACCCCACATATGAAAAATCGGAGAAATCACATCTGGATGGAGGGACCACTCCCCCGGATGTAAAGTCTGACGGCTGAGATAATCCGCTTCCCAATTGTCTACACCTGGGATATGTACCGCAGAAATTAGACAAGAGCTGGATTCCGCCCAGGAAAGTGTTTGAAATACTTCTTTCATAGCTAGGGGACTGTGAGTCCCACCCTGATGATTGACATATGCCACAGCTGTGATATTGTCTGTCTGAAAGCAAATGAACGGTTCTCTCTTCAACAGAGGCCAAACCTGAAGAGCCCTGAAAATTGCACGGAGTTCCAAAATATTGATTGGTAATCTCGCCTTTTGAGATTTCCAAACCCCTTGTGCTGTCAGAGATCCCCAAACAGCTCCCCAACCTGAAAGACTCACATATGTTGTGATCACAGTCCAGGTTGGATGAACCAAAGAGGCCCCTAGAACTATACGATGGTGATCTAACCACCAAGTCAGAGATAGTCGAACATTGGGATTAAAGGATATTAATTGTGATTTCCTTGTATAATCCCTGCACCACTGATTCAGCATACAAAGCTGGAGAGGTCTCATATGAAAATGAGCAAAGGGGATCGCGTCCGATACTGCAGTCATGAGACCTAAAATTTCCATGCACATAGCTACTGAAGGGAATGATTGAGACTGAAGGTTCCGACAAGCTGAAACAAATTTTAATCGTCTCTTGTCTCTTAGATACTCAGCGGCCCGTCATTCATCAATATTGGATCGGAATGATTTCAGTCTGCCACCAGAAGTTAAGGAGCATTGGTCTTGCGACCGCTGCACCTTAAATTGCGTTTCCGGCAGACCAGAAATGATGGGGCTCCAAAGCAGCATCCGCTGCTTAATAAATGGACCCCTATATGCACAAGTGAATGAATAAGACTAGCGATATTGGACCTGGTTCAGCTTTGAACTTAACCCTACCCAGGAGTGCAAGGACTTTAAGTTCTATATTGGTTTTTATTCTCTAAAGATCAGTACAGCAAGTCCCCGTGAAGACATTTACAAAGGTAAATCTTAGCTTGAGAGCCGTTGGATGTGAAGCAAAGACATAAAAAAGAAAATTTATGCTTACCTGATAAATTTGTTTCTTTTTAGACACGATGAGTCCACGGATCATCATCCTTACTTGTGGGATTTTACCTCCTGGTCAGCAGGAGGAGGCAAATAGCACCACAGCAGAACTGCTATATATAGCTCCTCCCTTCCCTCCCACTCCAGTCATTCGACCGAAGTTAGGAAGAGAAAAGAAAAGCCAAGGTGCAGAGGTGTCTGAAGTTTACAAAAATTAACAACCTGTCTTAAGAGAACAGGGCGGGCCGTGGACTCATCGTGTCTAAAAAGAAACAAATTTATCAGGTAAGCATAAATTTTCTTTTCTTTTTAAAGACACGATGAGTCCACTGATCATCATCCTTACTTGTGGGATACAATACCAAAGCTAGAGTACACGGATGATAAGGGAGGGACAAGACAGGGAACCTAAACGGAAGGCACCACTGCTTGAAGAACCTTTCTCCCAAAAACAGCCTCAGCCGAGGCAAAAGTATCAAATTTGTAAAATTTAGAAAAAGTATGAAGAGAAGACCAAGTTGCAGCCTTGCAAATCTATTCCATAGAAGCTTCATTTTTGAATGCCCATGAAGAAGCAACCGCCCTAGTGGAATGAGCCGTAATTCTTTCAGGAGGCTGATCTTCAGCAGTCTCATATGCAAATCGGATGATACTCCTTAACCAAAAAGAAAGAGAGGTAGCCGTAGCTTTCTGACCCCTACGTTTTCCAGAAAAAACTACAAACAGAGAAGAAGACTGAAGAAAGTCTTTAGTCGCATGTAAGTAAAACTTCAAAGCACGGACTACGTCCAAATTATGTAGAAGTCTTTCCTTCTGAGAAGAAGAATTAGGACACAAGGAAGGAACAACAATCTCCTGATTAATGTTCCTGTCGGAAACAACCTTAGGAAGAAACCCCAGTTTAGTACGTAAAACTACTTTATCCGAATGAAAAATAAGGTAAGGCGAATTGTATTGCAATGCCGAAAGCTCAGACACTCTTCGAGCTGAAGAAATAGCAACAAGAAATAAAACTTTCCAAGATAACAACTAAGGAATGCATAGGCTCAAACTGAGCCCCTTGAAGAACTTTAAGAACTAAATTCAGACTCCATGGAGGAGTAACTGGTTTGAACACAGGCCTGATCCTAACCAGGGCCTGACAAAAGGATTGAACATCTGGGACATCAGCCAGACGTTTACAAAATAGATAAGGCAGAGATCTCAACCCTTTAGGGAACTTGCCGATAAACCCTTCTCCAACCCGTCTTGGAGAAAAGACAAAATTCTGGGAATCCTAACTCTACTCCATGAGTAGCCCTTGGATTCACACCAATAAAGATATTTACGCCATATGTTATAATAAATTTTTATAGTTACAGGCTTACGAGCCTGAATCAAGGTCTCGATGACCGAGTCAGAAAAACCCTGCTTGGATAAAATTAAGCGTTCAATCTCCAAGCAGTCAGCTTCAGAGAAATTAGATTTGGATGAAGGGAGGACCTTGAATGAGAAGATCCTTCCTTAATGACAGTCTCCAAGGTGGCAGGGATGACATGTCCACCAGGTCGGCATACCAAATCCTGTGAGGCCACGCCAGAGCAATGAGGATCACTGATGCCTTCTCCTGTTTGATTAGAGCAATGACCCGAGGAAGAAGAGCAAACAGAGGGAAAAGATATGCTAGGCTGAAGGACCAAGGAGAGCATCTATTAGCTCCGCCTGAGGATCCCTGGACCTGGACCCGTATCTCGGGAGCTCGGCATTCTGACGAGATGCCATGAGATCTAACTCCAGCCGACCCCATTTGAGAATCAGTTTGGAGAATACCTCCGGATGGAGTTCCCACACTCCCGGATGCTCAGAAAATCCACCTCCCAGTTGTCCACCCCTGGGATGTGGATCACTGACAGATGGCAAGAATGGGCCTCCGCCCACCGGATTATCTTGGCTACCTCGGTCATCGCTAAGGAACTCTTCATTCCTCCCTGATTGATATAAGCCACTGTCGTTATGTTGTCCGTCTAGAATCTGATGAACTGGGCCGAAGCCAATTGAGGCCAGGCCAGAAGAGCATTGAAGATCACTCTCAGTTCTAGGATGTTTATAGGAAGAACAGACTCCGCCTAAGTCCACACTCCCTGAGCCTTTAGGGAACCCCAGACAGTTCCCCACCCTAGAAGGCTGGCATCTGTTGTCACAATCACCCAGGATGGTCTGCGAAAGCATGTTCCCTGGGATAGATGATCTAGAAACAACCACCATTGAAGTGAGTCCCTTGTCTCCTGTTCCAGGCTTATTCGAGGAGACAAGTCTGCATAATCCCATTCCACAGACTGAGCATGTTTAACTGCAGAGGTCTGAGGTGAAACCGAGCAAACGGGATGATGTCCATTGCCGCCACCATCAGTCCGATTACTTTCATGCACTGGGTCACTGACGGTCGAGGTTTGGACTGAAGGGCTTGACGGGTATCTAGAATCTTTGATTTCCTGACCTCTGTCAGAAAAATCCTCATAGATATAGAATCGATTAGAGTTCCCAAGAAAATCACCCTTGTCTTCGAGATTAAGGAACTCTTTTCCAGATTTACCTTCCACCCGTGAGTTCTCAGGAAGGATAGTACGATGTTGGTATGGGACTTTGCTTGTTGACAAGATGGTGCCTGGATTATAATATCGTCCAGATAAGGTGCCACAGCAATGCCCGCGGTCTTAGAACCGCCAGCAGAGACCCCAGAACCTTTGTGAAAATTCTGGGTGCCGTGGCCAGCCTGAAAGGAAGAGCCACAAACTTGAAGTGTTTGTCCAGAAAGGCAAACCTTAGGAACTTGTGATGATCTCTGTGGATAGGAACATGTAGATATGCATCCTTTAAGTCCACTGTCATCATAAATTGACCCTCCTGGGTCAATGGAAGAATGGTACGAATAGTTTCCATCTTGAAAGATGGAACTCTGAGAAACTTGTTTAGACTCTTGAGGTCTAAGAAAGGTCTGAAAGTTCCCTCCTTTTTGGGAACCACAAACAGATATGAATAAAAACCCCGCCCGTGCTCCTGCACAGGAACGGGAATAATTACTCCCGGGGAGGAGAGGTCTCTTACACAATGTAAGAACATCTCTCTTTTTATTAGGTTTGCAGACAATCTTGAAAGAAGAAATTTGTATTTGTACACTATTTCTATAGCCCAGGGATCCTGAACATCTCGCACCCAAGCCTGAACGAAAAAAGAAAGTCTGCCCCCCACCAGATCTGGTCCCGGATCGGGGGCATGCCCTTCATGCTGTTTTGGAGTCAGCAGCAGGCTTCTTGGACTGTTTACCCTTGTTCCAAGGCTGGTTGGGTCTCCAAGTAGGCTTAGATTGGGAATAGTTTCCTTCATGTTTAGAGGAGGAAGAGAAGGAATTTCCCTTGAAATTTCGAAAGGAACGAAAATTACTTTGTCGTCCTCTTTGTTTATTTCTCATATCCTGAGGAAGGAGATGACCCTCACCTCCCGTGATATCAGAGATCATTTCCTTCAGACCAGGTCCAAACAAGGTCTTTCCCTTGTAAGGAATTCCTAGAAGCTTAGACTTGGATGACACGTCCGCAGACCAAGGTTTTAACCACAAGGCTCTGCGAATTAGGATAGAGAACCCTGAACTCTTAGCTGCCAATTTAGTTATTTGCAGAGAAGCATCCGTAATAAAAGCATTGGCTAACTTCAGAGCTTTAATCCTATCCGGGATCTCCTCTAGAGAAGTCTCAGTCTTGAGAGCCTCGGACAGAGCATCAAACCAATACGCTGCCGCACTAGTGACAGTAGCAATGCATGCAGCATTGACCCTCCAACTTCTTGTTCATGGGGTCTTTAAAGGCACAACTATCCACAATAGGAATAGTAGTGTGCTTGGCTATGGTGGAGATAGCCCCTTCCACCTTAGGAAGCGATTGCCAAGTTTCTTTGACAGCTTCAGCTATAGGAAACATCTTTTTTGAAAATAGGGGAAGGAGAGAAGGGAATAACTGGTCTCTCCCATTCCTTAGAAACAATCTCTGAAGCTCGCTTAGGAACTGGAAACACATCTGAGTAAGTAGGACCTTCGAAATATCTGTCCAATTTACTTGATTTCGCCTGAGCGACCACGTCTGTAGAATCACAATCGTCTAGGGTAACCAAAACCTCCCTGAGTAACAGGCGGAGGTGTTCTAATTTAAATCTGAAAGAGACAACCTCTGAATCAGTCAAAGGCAATGAACTATCTGAGTCTGAAATTTCGCCTTCTGACTAAAACAAAATTTATGCTTACCTGATAAATTTCTTTCTTTTGCGATGTACTGAGTCCACGGATATATCCTAACTTGTGGGATATTGTCCTTCCTGACAGGAAGTAGCAAAGAAAGCACCACAGCAGAGCTGTCTATATAGCTCCCCCCTTAACTCCACCTCCCAGTCATTTGACCGAAGGCCAAGGAAGAAAAGGAGAAACTATAAGGTGCAGAGGTGACTGAAGTTTACGTAAAAAAATACTATATATCTTGAATAGACAGGGCGGGACGTGGACTCGGTACATCGCAAAAGAAAGAAATTTATCAGGTAAGCATAAATTTTGTTTTCTTTTGCATGATGTACCGAGTCCACGGATTCATCCTAACTTGTGGGATACCAATACCAAAGCTTTAGGACACGGATGAAGGGAGGGACAAGACAGGAACCTAAACAGAAGGCACCACTGCTTGAGGAACCTTTCTCCCAAAAATAGCCTCCGAAGAAGCAAAAGTATCAAATTTATAAAATTTTGAAAAGGTATGAAGTGATGACCAAGTCGCAGCCTTACAAATCTGTTCAACAGAAGCATCATTTTTAAAAGCCCATGTGGAAGCTACCGCTCTAGTAGAATGAGCTGTAATCCTTTCAGGAGGCTGCTGTCCAGCAGTCTCATAAGCCACGGATGATGCTTTTCAGCCAAAAGGAAAGAGAAGTTGCCGTAGCCTTTTGACCCCTACGCTTTCCAGAATAGACAACAAAGAAGATGTTTGACGAAAATCTTTGGTTGCCTGCAAATAAAATTTCAAAGCACGAACCATGTCCAAGTTGTGCAACAGACGTTCCTTCTTACAAGGATTAGGACACAGAGAAGGAACAACGATTTCTTGATTGATATTCCTGTTAGTAACAACCTTAGGTAGGAACCCAGGCTTTGTACGCAAAAAAACCTTATCAGCATGGAACACAAGATAAGGAGAGTCACATTGTAATGCAGATAGTTCAGAAACTCTTCGAGCTGAAGAGATAGCAACTAGGAACGAAACTTTCCAAGATAAAAGCTTAATATCTATGGAATGCATAGGTTCAAACGGAACCCCCTGAAGAACTCTAAGAACTAAATTTAGACTCCATGGCGGAGCAATAGGTTTAAACACAGGCTTAATTCTAACTAAAGCCTGACAAAAAGCCTGAACGTCTGGAACATCTGCCAGACGCTTGTGCAACCAAATAGACAGAGCAGATATCTGTAACAAAAAATATCAATCCTGAGATTGATGAAGTGTACACCTGAATAGCACTCTTCCCCTATTTGGTAATGGCAAAAATCGGAGCAGGTATAGAGGTCTGAATTGGGAGGAGTATGTGGCGATATATTAAAATATAACTTTTATTAGACAATTAAAAATAAAAAGCAACAACACACACATTGAACATATATATTTTATTAAAATCACAGGATAGGGTCTGAGTAAATTCTCTCCGTGGATCACGGGAGATAGAAGTGGTTGTGATAAATGTTTAAGAGAGCCTGAATGTCAGTTGGACATCAGGGTATTCTCTTTCAATATATATTATTTCGATATAGGTAGCACTCACTCAGTATCAGTAGATATGCTATTGGACTTGGATGTACTGTGTGTAATTGGTAACTTGCGGTGGAATTTAATTTTTATATTTATAAATTGGATAAAGGTAATGCAACTTTCTCTTAGAAATCAGTCTGACACTGATAAGAGGATTGAAATCCTATTGTCATCATATGGCTATATTTTGATGTTAGGTGTAACAACTCTGACTTTGTCGGACCTAACTTCTGTTGCAATGATTTTACTTTAGTTTTCGAATTTGTTGAATTAATATCCGCCTATATTTGTTTCATTTACACACTTATCACTGTCTTGCATATTTTTTTGGTAACGTACTGCTGCAAAATAGCTGCTGCTCGTAAGGCTGGCTTAGTATTGCTTATGCTGATAATTTTCTATTTGAACGTATTATCGTATTCAATGCTAGATATTTTTAAAGGCTATATGCTGCTCTTAAATAGACCATTTGCAATATTAGATATATGCTAAAGCTCAATGATTCTTAACCGCCAGTTTATGGTCAGCTTAGTCTTGCTTCAGCTAATGGTTGTCTGGTTTAAACGTATTTACCATATTTTATACTGAGTTTTTTCAAAGGCTGTGTGCTGATTTTAGATAAACGTTTACACACTTGTCACTATCTTATGTATTTTTATGTTAGAGTACTGCTACAAAATAGCTGCTGTTCGTAAGGCTGGCTTAGTATTGCTTATGCTGATAATTTTCTGTTTGAACGTATTATCATGTTCATTACTAGATATTTTTAAAGGCTGTATACTGGTCTTAAATAGACCATTCGCAATATTAGATATATGCTAAAGCTCAATATTTCTTAACCTCTAGTTTGTAATCAGCTTAGTCAGTCCAGTCTTACTTCCGCTGACGGTTGTATGGTTTAAACGTATTTACCGTATTTTGTACTTGGTATTTTCAAAGGCTGTGTGCTGATTTTAAATAGACAGTTTGCGGTTTTAGGTATATGCTAGTTACAGTTCCGTATTTCTTACCCGCCTGTCTATGATCAACACTGAGCCCTTGCTGAGAGTGCTAGAACAATTAGAAATAACGTTACTGAATTAACCGTATTTTGTACTTGGTATTTTCAAAGGCTGTGTGCTGATTTTAAATAGACAGTTTGCGGTTTTAGGTATATGCTAGTTGCAGTTCCGTATTTCTTACCCGCCTGTCTATGATCTACACTGAGCCCTTGCTGAGAGTGCTAGAACAATTGGAAATAACGTTACTGAATTAACCCCATTTCGAGGTTAATGTACTAAATATTGTGCACAACCACAATTGTATCAACTATAAAGACTACCATTTCCTGCTAATTAAAAAATGCTAACATGCATTAAACAAACGGTTCCCTAACATGTTTCGCCACTAACGTGGCTTTTTCAAAGACCCTTTGAAAAAGCCACGTTAGTGGCGAAACATGTTAGGGAACCGTTTGTTTAATGCATGTTAGCATTTTTTAATTAGCAGGAAATGGTAGTCTTTATAGTTGATACAATTGTGGTTGTGCACAATATTTAGTACATTAACCTCAAAATGGGGTTAATTCAGTAACGTTATTTCCAATTGTTCTAGCACTCTCAGCAAGGGCTCAGTGTAGATCATAGACAGGCGGGTAAGAAATACGGAACTGCAACTAGCATATACCTAAAACCGCAAACTGTCTATTTAAAATCAGCACACAGCCTTTGAAAATACCAAGTACAAAATACGGTAAATACGTTTAAACCATACAACCGTCAGCGGAAGTAAGACTGGACTGACTAAGCTGATTACAAACTAGAGGTTAAGAAATATTGAGCTTTAGCATATATCTAATATTGCGAATGGTCTATTTAAGACCAGTATACAGCCTTTAAAAATATCTAGTAATGAACATGATAATACGTTCAAACAGAAAATTATCAGCATAAGCAATACTAAGCCAGCCTTACGAACAGCAGCTATTTTGTAGCAGTACTCTAACATAAAAATACATAAGATAGTGACAAGTGTGTAAACGTTTATCTAAAATCAGCACACAGCCTTTGAAAAAACTCAGTATAAAATATGGTAAATACGTTTAAACCAGACAACCATTAGCTGAAGCAAGACTAAGCTGACCATAAACTGGCGGTTAAGAATCATTGAGCTTTAGCATATATCTAATATTGCAAATGGTCTATTTAAGAGCAGCATATAGCCTTTAAAAATATCTAGCATTGAATACGATAATACGTTCAAATAGAAAATTATCAGCATAAGCAATACTAAGCCAGCCTTACGAGCAGCAGCTATTTTGCAGCAGTACGTTACCAAAAAAATATGCAAGACAGTGATAAGTGTGTAAATGAAACAAATATAGGCGGATATTAATTCAACAAATTCGAAAACTAAAGTAAAATCATTGCAACAGAAGTTAGGTCCGACAAAGTCAGAGTTGTTACACCTAACATCAAAATATAGCCATATGATGACAATAGGATTTCAATCCTCTTATCAGTGTCAGACTGATTTCTAAGAGAAAGTTGCATTACCTTTATCCAATTTATAAATATAAAAATTAAATTCCACCGCAAGTTACCAATTACACACAGTACATCCAAGTCCAATAGCATATCTACTGATACTGAGTGAGTGCTACCTATATCGAAATAATATATATTGAAAGAGAATACCCTGATGTCCAACTGACATTCAGGCTCTCTTAAACATTTATCACAACCACTTCTATCTCCCGTGATCCACGGAGAGAATTTACTCAGACCCTATCCTGTGATTTTAATAAAATATATATGTTCAATGTGTGTGTTGTTGCTTTTTATTTTTAATTGTCTAATAAAAGTTATATTTTAATATATCGCCACATACTCCTCCCAATTCAGACCTCTATACCTGCTCCGATTTTTGCCATTACCAAATAGGGGAAGAGTGCTATTCAGGTGTACACTTCATCAATCTCAGGATTGATATTTTTTGTTTCCTATAACCAGTACACAGCACCTCTGCCATCTTGTAAGACATTAAATCTGGATTATAAATAAATTCACATTACTATATTCTATAAATTAATCCAGAGAATAATAGGCTACCCTATTTTATAAAATTGCGCAGTGCCATTAGTATTTTTTGGTTTTCAGAGCAGATATCTGTCCCTTTAGGGAACTAGCTGATAATCCTTTCTCCAATCCCTCTTGGAGAAAAGACAAAATCCTAGGAATCCTGATTTTACTCCAGGAGAAGCCTTTGGATTTGCACCAAAAAAGATATTTACGCCATATCTTATGATAAATTTTCCTGGTAACAGGCTTTCGAGCCTGAATCAAGGTATTTATGATTGACTCAGAGAAACCCTGCTTTGATAGAATCAAGCGTTAAATCTCCAAGCAGTCAGTTGCAGAGAAATTAGATTTGGATGCTTGAATGGACCTTGAATTAGAAGGTCCTGTCTCAATGGCAGAGATCATGGTGGAAGGGATGACATGTCCACCAGGTCTGCATACCAAGTCCTGCGTGGCCACACAGGCGCTTTCAAAATCACCGATGCTCTCTCCTGTTTGATTCTGGCAATCAGACGTGGAAGGAGAGGGAAAGGTGGAAACACATAAGCCAGGTTGAACAACCAGGGTACTGCTAGAACATCTATCAGTACAGCCTGAGGTTTCCTTGACCTGGAGCCATAACAAGGAAGTTTGGCGTTCTGACGAGACGCCATCAGATCCAACTCTGGTGTGCCCCATAGCCGAACCAGCTGAGCAAACATCTCCGGATGAAGTTC
Source organism: Bombina bombina (assembly GCF_027579735.1). Taxonomy (NCBI): domain Eukaryota; kingdom Metazoa; phylum Chordata; class Amphibia; order Anura; family Bombinatoridae; genus Bombina; species Bombina bombina. The sequence goes on along the minus strand of NC_069503.1, from coordinate 1,138,689,287 downwards.
CCACTCCCCCGGATGAAAAGTCTGACGCCTTAGAAAATCTGCCTCCCAGTTCTCTACACCTGGGATATAGATCGCTGACAGATGGCAAGAGTGAGCCTCTGCCCATTGGATTATCCGTGAGACCTATATCATCGCTAGAGAACTCTTTGTTCCCCCCTGATGATTGATATATGCTACAGTCGTGATATTGTCCGACTGGAATCTTATGAATCTGGCCGAAGCCAGCTGAGGCCACGCCTGAAGCACATTGAATATCGCTCTCAGTTCTAGAATATTTATCGGGAGGAGAGCCTCCTCCTGAGTCCACAAACCCTGTGCTTTTAGGGAATTCCAGACTGCACCCCAGCCCAATAGGCTGGCATCTGTCGTCACTATGACCCATGCTGGCCTGCGGAAACACATTCCCTGGGACAGATGATCCTGTGACAACCACCAAAGAAGAGAGTCTCTGGTCTCTTGATCCAGATTTATCTGAGGAGATAAATCCACATAATCCCCATTCCACTGATTGAGCATGCATAGTTGCAGTGGTCTGAGATGCAAGCGAGCAAACGGAACTATGTCCATTGCCGCTACCATTAGTTCGATTACCTCCATACACTGAGCCACTGACGGCCGAGGAATGGAATGAAGAGCTCGGCAGGTGGACAAAATCTTTGATTTCCTGACCTCCGTCAGAAATATTTTCATGTCCACCGAGTCTATCAGAGTCCCTAGAAATGAAACTCTTGTGAGGGAGGAAAGAGAACTCTTTTTTACGTTCACGTGAGACCTTAGAAAGGCCAACACTAAGTCCGTGTGAGACTTGGCTAGTTGGAAGGACGACGCTTGAATTAGAATGTAGTCTAGATAAGGCGCCACTGCTATGCTCCGTGGCCTTAGAACCACCAGAAAGGACCCTAGCACCTTCGTGAAGATTTGCGGCGCCGTGGTCAACCCGAAAGGAAGAGCCACAAACTGATAATGCTTGTCCACAAAGGCGAATCTGAGGAACTGGTGATGATATTTGTGGATAGGAATGTGCAGATACGCATCCTTTAAGTCTACGGTGGTCATATATTGACCCTCCTGGATCAATGGTAAGATAGTCCGAATGGTCTCCATCTTGAAAGATGGAACTCTAAGGAATTGGTTTAGGATCTTGAGATCCTGAATTGGTCTGAAGGTTCCCTCCCTTTGGGAACTATAAACAGATGGGAACTATAAACAGATTGGAGTAGAACCCCTGCCCCTGTTCTGCTTTTGGAACTGGGCAGATCACTCCCATGGTAAAAAGGTCTTCTACACAGAGAGCCTCTCTTTTTGTCGGGTTTACAGACAATTGAGAAAGATGGAACCTCCCCCTTGGAGGGGAATCCTTGAAATGTAGAAGGTATCCCTGGGTAACAATTTCTACTGCCCAGGAATCCTGAACGTCTCTTGCCCAGGCCTGAGCAAAGAGAGAGTGTCTGCCCCCTACTAGATCCGGTCCCGGATCGAGGGCTACCCCTTCATGCTGACTTAGTGGCAGCAGCAGGCTTTTTGGCCTGTTTACCCTTGTTCCAAGCCTGATTAGGTCTCCAGGTTGGCTTGGATTGAGCAAAGTTCCCCTCTTGCTTTGCAGCAGGGGAAGAGGTAGAGGGACCACTCGAAGTTTCGAAAGGAACGAAAATTATTTTGTTTGGTCCTTGTCTTATTTGACTTATCCTGAGGGAGGGTATGACCCTTTCCTCCAGTAATGTCTGAAATGATCTCTTTCAATGCAGGCCCGAATAGGGTCTTACCTTTGAAAGGGATTTAGATGACACATCAGCTGACCAGGACTTAAGCCATAATGCTCTACGCGCTAAAATGGCAAAACCTGAATTCTTAGCCGCTAATTTAGCAAGATGAAAAGCGGCGTCTGTAATAAAAGAATTAGCCAACTTAAGAGCCTTAATTCTGTCCAAAATATCATCTAGTGGGGTCTCCATCTGAAGAGCCTCTTCTAGAGCCTCAAACCAAAAGGCAGCTGCAGTGGTTACAGGAACAATGCATGCTATAGGTTGAAGAAGAAAACCTTGATGAACAAAAATTTTCTTTAGGAGACCCTCTAATTTTTTATCCATAGGATCAATGAAAGCACAACTGTCTTCAACAGGTATAGTTGTACGCTTAGCCAGGGTAGAAATAGCTCCCTCCACCTTAGGGACCGTCTGCTATGAGATGAGTCCTGTATGGTGTCAGAAATGGGAAACATTTTCTTAAAAACAGGAGGGGGGGAGAAGGGAATACCTGGTTTATCCCACTCCTTAGTAACAATGTCCGAAATCCTCTTAGGGACCCGGAAATACATCAGTGTAAACAGGAACCTCTAAATATTTGTCCATTTTATACAATTTCTCTGGAACTACAATAGGGTCACAATCATCCAGAGTAGCTAAAACCTCCCTGAGCAATAAGCGGAGGTGCTCTAGCTTAAAATTAAATGCCGTCATATCTGAATCTGTCTGAGAGAACATCTTTCCTGAATCAGAAATCTCTCCCTCAGACAGCAAATCCCTCATCCCTACTTCAGAACATTGTGAGGGAATATCGGATACGGCTACTAAAGCGTCAGAAGGCTCAGCATTTGTTCTTAACACAGAGCTACTGCGCTTCCCTTGCAACCCAGGCAGCTTAGATAAAACCTCTGTGAGGGTAGTATTCATAACTGAAGCCATATCTTGCAAGGTGAAATAATAAGACGCACTAGAAGTACTTGGCGTCGCTTGTGCGGGCGTTACTGGTTGTGACACTTGGGGAGAACTAGATGGCAAAACCTGATTTCCTTCTGTCTGAGAATCATCTAATGCCAAACTTTTATAAGTCAAAATATGCTGTTTGCAATTTATAGACATATCAGTACAAGTGGGACACATTCTAAGATAGGGTTCCACAATGGCCTCTAATTGAACAATGAGTTTCCTCAGTGTCAGACATGTTTAACAGGCTAGTAATGAAGCAAGCAAGCTTGGAAAACACTTTATTTAATGAAAAAAACACAATTTGCAAAAACGGTACTGTACCTTTAAGAGAAAAAAGGCATACACAAACTGCAAAACAGGTTAAAATTGCTTCAATTTTTCTGAAATTTTAACAGTGTACCTACTAAGCTTTAGGAGGATTGCACCACAAGTAAATAAGCAATAAACCCCCAATTGACAAAACCAGATTGCAATATGTCTAAAACCGGTTAAAACCCCCTAAAGCAGCTTGCCACAGCTCTGCTGTGGCCCTACCTGCCCTTAGGAAGCGATAATATGGGGTTTAAAGCTTCAATTAGTCCCTCAGAAGACTCTCAGGACCTCAGGAGAAGTTGCTTGCTGCTTGTAAATGTAGGCCCCATCCACCTCAATCGATGTTGCTGGGGCCTACACAAAACTAACAAATCCTGCCTGAAAGCCATGTGGGTTATAAACAACCCCAAAGAACCCTCAAGCAAATGTCCCATAAAACAGAAAACGATACTCCCAGACACAAAAACGTTTGTCCCAAATTCACATAACAAACTGAGTGCCCACAAAAAAACATAATTTATGCTTACCTGATAAATTTATTTCTCTTGTGGTGTATCCAGTCCACGGATCATCCATTACTTGTGGGATATTCTCATTCCCAACAGGAAGTTTCAAGAGGACACCCACAGCAGAGCTGTCTATATAGCTCCTCCCCTAACTGCTATATCCAGTCATTCGACCGAAAACAAACAGAGAAAGGAGAAACCATAGGGTGCAGTGGTGACTTTAGTTTAAAATTAAAAAATACCTGCCTTAAAATGACAGGGCTGGCCGTTGACTGGATACACCACAAGAGAAATAAATTTATCAGGTAAGCATAAATTATGTTTTCTCTTGTAAGGTGTATCCAGTCCACGGATCATCCATTACTTGTGGGATACCAATACTAAAGTACACGGATGAAGGGAGGGACAAGGCAGGTACTTAAACGGAAGGTAAAACTGCCTGTAAAACATTTCTCCCAAAAATAGCCTCCGAAGAAACAAAAGTATCAAATTTGTAGAATTTTGAAAAAGTATGAAAAAGTATGAAGCGAAGACCAAGTCGCAGCCTTGCAAATTTGTTCAACAGAAGCCTCATTTTTAAAGGCCCAAGTGGAAGCCACAGCTCTAGTAGAATGAGCTGTAATACTTTCTGGAGGCTGCTGGCCAGCAGTCTCATAGGCTAAGCGGATTATGTTTCTTAGCCAAAAAGAAAGAGAGGTTGCCGAAGCCTTTTGACCTCTCCTCTGTCCAGAGTAGACCACAAACAAAGCAGATGTTTGACGAAAATCTTTAGTAGCTTGTAAGTAAAACTTTAAAGCACGAACCACGTCCAGATTGTGTAATAGACGTTCCTTCTTTGAAGAAGGATTAGGACACAAAGACGGAAAAACAATCTCTTGATTGATATTCTTATTAGATACCACTTTAGGTAAAAACCCAGGTTTGGTACGCAGAACTACCTTATCTGCATGGAAGATCAGATAAGGAGAATCACATTGTAAGGCAGATAACTCGGAAACTCTATGAGCCGAGGAAATAGCTACCAAAAAAGGAACTTTCCAAGATAAAAGTTTGATATCTATGGAATGAAGAGGTTCAAACGGAACCCCCTGAAGAACTTTAAGAACCAAATTTAAGCTCCAAGGTGGAGCAACAGGTTTAAACACAGGCTTGATTCTAACTAAAGCCTGACAAAATGCCTGAACGTCTGGGACATCCGCCAGACGCTTGTGCAAAAGAATATAGTGCAGAAATCTGTCCCTTTAAGGAACTAGCTGACATCCTTTCTCCAAACCTTCTTGGAGAAAGGATAATATCCTGGGAATCCTGACCTTACTCCATGAGTAGCCCTTGGATTCACACCAATAAAGATATTTAAGCCATATCTTATGATAGATTTTCTTGGTGACAGGCTTTCGTGTCTGAATTAAGGTATCAATGACTGACTCGGAGAAACCACGTTTTGATAAAATCAAGCGTTCAATCTCCAGGCAGTCAGCCTCAGAGAAATTAGATTTGGATGGTTGAAAGGACTTTGAAGTAGAAGGTCCTGTCTCAGCGGCAGAGTCCATGGTGGAAAGAATGACATGTCCACCAGATCTGCATACTAAGTCCTGCATGGCCACGCAGGCGCTATCAAGATCACCGATGCTCTCTCCTGCTTGATTTTGGCAATCAGACGAGGGAGCAGAGGAAACGGTGGAAACACCTAAGCTAGGTTGAAGGACCAAGGCGCTGCAAGAGCATCTATCAGTGTTGCCTTGGGGTCCCTGGACCTGGATCCGTAACAAGGAAGCTTGGCGTTCTGGCAAGACGCCATGAGATCCAGTTCTGGTTTGCCCCAACGATGAACCAATTGTGCAAACACCTCCGGATGGAGTTCCCACTCCCCCGGATGAAAAGTCTGTCGACTTAGAAAATCCGCCTCCCAGTTCTCTACACCTGGGATATGGATAGCTGATAGATGGCAAGAGTGAATCTCCGCCCAGCAAATTATCTTTGAGACTTCTAACATCGCTAGGGAACTCCTTGTTCCCCCTTGATGGTTGATGTAAGCCACAGTCGTGATGTTGTCCGACTGAAATCTGATGAACCTCAGTGTCGCTAGATGAGGCCAAGCCTGAAGAGCATTGAATATCGCTCTTAGTTCCAGAATGTTTATTGGAAGGAGTGTCTCCTCCTGAGTCCACGATCCCTGAGCCCCAACCTAGAAGGCTGGCATCTGTCGTTACAATTGTCCAATCTGGCCTGCGAAAGGTCATACCTTTGGACAGATGGACCCGAGATAGCTACCAGAGAAGAGAATCCCTGGTCTCTTGATCCAGATTTAGTAGAGGGGACAAATCTGTGTAATCCCCATTCCACTGACTGAGCATGCATAGTTGCAACGGTCTGAGATGTAGGCGTGCAAACGGCAGTATGTCCATTGCCGCTACCATTGAGCCGATTACTTCCATGCACTGAGCCACCGAAGGGCAAGGAATGGAATAAAGAACATGGCAGGAATTTAGAAATTTTGATAACCTGGACTCCGTCAGGTAAATTATCATTTCTACAGAATCTATCAGAGTCCCTAGGAAGGAAACTCATGTGAGGGGGGATAGAGAACTCTTTTCCTCGTTCACCTTCCACCCATGCGACCTCAGAAATGCCAAAACTATGTCCGTATGAGACTTGGCAACTTGGAAGTTTGACGCCTGAATCAGGATGTCGTCTAAATAAGGGGCCACTGCTATGTCCCGCGGCCTTAGGACCGCCAGAAGCGACCCCAGAACCTTCGTAAACATTCTTGGGGCTGTAGCTAACCCAAAGGGAAGAGCTACAAACTGGTAATGCCTGTTTAGGAAGGCAAACCTGAGAAACCGATGATGATCTTTGTGTATCGGAATGTGAAGATAATCATCCTTTAAATCCACTGTAGTCATGTATTGACCCTCCTGGATCATAGGTAGGATGGTACTCATCTTCCCTGAGTCAGAAATATCACCCACAGAAAGAAGCTCTCCTTCTTCAGCTTCTGCATATTGTGAGGCATAGCTCTTAAAGCGTCAGTATGCTCTGTATTTCGTCTAACTCCAGAGATATCTCGCTTTCCTCTAAATTCAGGTAGTCTGGCTAATACCGCTGACAGTGTATTATCCATGACTGCCGCCATGTCTTGTAAAGTAAACGCTATGGGAGCCCTAGATGTACTTGGCGCCATTTGAGCGTGAGTCCCTTGAGCGGGAGTCAAAGGATCTGACATGTGGGGAGAGTTAATCGGCATAACTTCCCCCTCGTCAGATTCCTCTGGTGATAATTTTTTTAAAGACAGAATATGATCTTTATTGCTTAAAGAGAAATCAGTACATTTGGTACACATTCTAAGAGGGGGTTCCACCATGGCTTTTAAACATAATGAACAAGGAGTTTCCTCTATGTCAGACATGTTTGTACAGACTAGCAATGAGACTAGCAAGCTTGGAAAACACTTTAAATCAAGTTAACAAGCAAATATAAAAAACGGTACTGTGCCTTTAAGAGAAACAAATTTTGTCAGAATTTGAAAAACAGTGAAAAAAGGCAGTAAATCAAACGAAATTTTTACAGTGTGTATAATAAGCTAACAGAGCATTGCACCCACTTGCAAATGGATGATTAACCCCGTTCAAAAAACGGATCAAAAAAACGTTTTTTAACAGTCACACCAAACTGCCACAGCCTTGCTGTGGGCCTACCTTCCCCAACAAATGATTTTGGAAAGCCTAAGAGCCCTTTAGAGATGTCCTATAGCATTCAGGGGACTCCTGGAGGAAGCTGGATGTCTCAGTCTGTAAAAGTTACTGCGCAAAAAAAGCACTAAATTAGGCCCCTCCCACTCATAGTAACACAGTGGAAAGCCTCAGGAAACTGTTTCTAGGCAAATTTAAGCCAGCCATGTGGAAAAAACTAGGCCCCAATAAAGTTTTATCACCAAAGTATATATAAAACGTTTAAACATGTCAGCAAACGTTTTATATTGTAAATATAAAAGAGTATTACCTCAGAAAATAAGCATGATACCAGTCGTTATTACATCACTGTATTCAGGCTTACCTTACATAAATTTGGCATCAGCAGCATTTTCTAGCATTCACATCTTCTAGAAAAATCTTAACTGCACATACCTCATAGCAGGATAACCTGCACGCCATTCCCCCGCTGAAGTTATCTCTCTCTTCAGTCATGTGTGAGAACAGCAATGGATCTTAGTTACAACCTGCTAAGATCATAGAAATCACAGGCAGATTCTTCTATTTTTCTGCCTGGAACAAAATAGTACAACTCCGGTACCATTTAAAAATAATAAATTTTTGATTGAAGCAAAATAACAGCTACATTTCACCACTTCTCTCTCTACCTCCATGTTTGTTGAGAGTTGCAAGAGAATGACTGGGTATGGCAGTTAGGGGAGGAGCTATATAGACAGCTCTGCTGTGGGTGTCCTCTTGCAACTTCCTGTTGGGAATGAGAATATCCCACAAGTAATGGATGATCCGTGGACTGGATACACCTTACAAGAGAAATTAACCCTTTATGCAAGCTAGTAAAAACCTCTGATTACTGCTTACCCTTCCCCTAATGGGGACACTGTCAGTCTTTCTGAGTTAACACAGTCTCTGCAGAAAATATAACTGACCATACCTCATTGCTGTATAGCAATAAATCGTTCCTCACACTGAAGTTTTCCTGTACTCCTCAGCTTCTGTGCGAACAGCAGTGGACCTTAGTTACAAATGCTAAGATCATCATCCTCCAGGCAGAAATCTTCATCTATGTCCTGCCTGAGAGTAAATAGTACAACACCGGTACCATTTAAAAATAACAAACACTTGGATTGAAGATAAAATAAAACTAACAGTTTAACACCTCTTCTCTTTACTCTTCCTGCTTAGAGCCAGCAAAGAGAATGACTGGGGGGTAGAGTTAAGGGGGGAGCTATATAGACAGCTCTGCTGTGGTGCTCTCTTTGCTACTTCCTGTCAGGAAGGACAATATCCCACAAGTTAGGATGAATCCGTGGACTCGGTACATCATGCAAAAGAAACCTCTATACCCTCCATCTCAGTTCCCTGGGAGGGTACCTCAGACGGCCACCATGGCATCAGAAACCTCACTGATAACATGGTTGTCTTTCCTCTTACGCTTGCCTTGTAGCATAGGAAAAGCAGACAACGCATCAGAAATTGAGGAAGACACAACTGAAGCTATGGCCTCTATTTATCAACATGTCAAGTTACATGCATTCGCCGGCACCAATACGCTCGCCTAAGATCACCTAACATGGCTGCCACGGACCTGAATACGTTCTCCAAAATTATCAAAAAAGCTGTCAAAAAGCCGCGCACCAAGTACAGGGCGATGAGCAGCGGACTGTTGTTAACTAACAGTCATCGATCTCGCTGCTCTTCGGCTTTTTCACAGCTTTATTGCTACTCTGTCACTAAGCACCCACACTATACTATACTGTTTTACCCCCTATAACGCCGCTCCTGGACCCCACCGCAACTAAATAAAGTTATTAACCCCTATACCGCCGCTCCCGGACCCCGCTGCAACTAAATCTAGTTATTAACCCCTAAATCGTCGCTCCCGGAGCCCACCGTATCTACATTATACATATAAACCCCTGATTTGCCGCCCCCTATACCGCCGCCACCTACATAAAATTATTAACCCCTATCTTGCCCCTCCCGGACCCCGCCGCAACTAAATAAAGTGTTTAACCCCTAAACCGCCGCTCCCGGAGCCCACCGCCACCTACATTATATTTATTAACCCCTAATTTGCCCCCCCTACACCGCCGCCACCTACATTATATTTATGAACCCCTAATCTGCCCCCCCTACAACGCTGCCACTATAAGTCTAATCTTAACACCCCCTAAAGTAAATATAATTTAAATAAATCTAAATAAATATTCCTATAATTAACTAAATTATTCCTATTTAAAACTAAATACTTACCTATAAAATAAACCCTAAAATAGCTACAATATAACTAATAGTTATATTGTAGCTAGCTTAGGGTTTATTTTTATTTTACAGGCAAGTTTGTATTTATTTTAACTAGGTAGAATAGTTATTAAATAGTTATTAACTATTTAATAACTACCTAGCTAAAATAAATACAAATTTACCTGTAAAATAAAACCTAACCTAAGTTACAATAACATCTAACACTACACTATAATTAAATAAATCTAAATAATAATAACTACAATTAACTAACGCCTAGATTACGAGTCTTGCGTTAGCCATAAAAAGCAGCGTTGAGGGGTCCCAACGCTGCTTTTTAACGCCCGCTGGTATTACGAGTCTGACAGGTACAAGTGCACCACTCACTTTTTTTCCGCGATTTTAGCATACCGCAAATCCCCTTACGTCAATTGCGTATCCTATCTTTTCAATGGGATTTTCCTAACGCCAGTATTACGATTGCTTGAAAAAGTGAGCGGTACACCCTCTCCTGTCAAGACTCCTAACGCATTTAAAAGTCAGTAGTTAAGAGTTTTATGGGCTAACGCTGTAACATAAAACTATTAACTAAAGTGCTAAAAAGTACACTAACACCCATAAACTACCTATTAACCCCTAAACCGAGCCCCCCCCCCCCCCACATCGCAAACACTAAAATAAAATTATTTAACCCCTTATCTGCCGACCGGACATCGCCGCCACTTAAATAAATGTATTAACCCCTAAACCGCCGCACTCCCGCCTCGCAAACACTAGTTAAATATTATTAACCCCTAATCTTCCTTCCCTAACATCGCCGACACCTACCTACTTTTATTAACCCCTAATCTGCCACCCCCAACTTCGCCACCACTATACTAAATTTATTAACCCCTAAACCTAAGTCTAACCCTAAAACTAACCCCCCCTAACTTAAATATAATTTAAATAAAACGAAATAAAATTACTACAATTAAATAAATTAATCCAATTTAAAACTAAATACTTACCTATAAAATAAACACTAAGGCCTAGATTTAGAGTTTGGCGGTAGCCGTCAAAACCAGCGTTAGAGGCTCCTAACGCTGGTTTTAGGCTACCGCCGGTATTTGGAGTCAGTCAGGAAAGGGTCTAACGCTCACTTTCCAGCCGCGACTTTTCCATACCGCAGATCCCCTTACGTCATTTGCGTATCCTATCTTTTCAATGGGATCTTTCTAACTCCGGTATTTAGAGTCGTGGCTGAAGTGAGCGTTAGAAATCTAACTACAAAACTCCAGCCGCAGAAAAAAGTCAGTAGTTAAGAGCTTTCTGGGCTAACGCCGGTTTATAAAGCTCTTAACTACTGTGCTCTAAAGTACACTAACACCCATAAACTACCTATGTACCCCTAAACCGAGGTCCCCCCACATCGCCGCCACTCTATTAAATTTTTTTAACCCCTAATCTGCCGACCGCCACCTACGTTATCCTTATGTACCCCTAATCTGCTGCCCCTAACACCGCCGACCCCTGTATTATATTTATTAACCCCTAACCTGCCCCCCACAACGTCGCCGCCAGCTACCTACAATAATTAACCCCTAATCTGCTGACCGCAAAGCGCCGCTACTTACGTTATCCTTATGTACCCCTAATCTGCTGCCCCTAACACCGCCGACCCCTATATTATATTTATTAACCCCAAATCTGCCCCCCACAACGTCGCCTCCACCTGCCTACACTTATTAACCCCTAATCTGCCGAGCGGACCGCACCGCTATTATAATAAAGTTATTAACCCCTAATCCGCCTCACTAACCCTATAATAAATAGTATTAACCCCTAATCTGCCCTCCCTAACATCGCCGACACCTAACTTCAAACATTAACCCCTAATCTGCCGAATGGAGCTCACCGCTATTCTAATAAATGTATTAACCCCTAAAGCTAAGTCTAACCCTAACACTAACACCCCCCTAAATTAAATATAATTTAAATCTAACGAAATTAATTAACTCTTATTAAATAAATTATTCCTATTTAAAGCTAAATACTTACCTGTAAAATAAATCCTAATATAGCTACAATATAAATTATATTTATATTATAGCTATTTTAGGATTTATATTTATTTTACAGGTAACTTTGTATTTATTTTAACCAGGTACAATAGCTATTAAATAGTTAAGAACTATTTAATAGCTAAAATAGTTAAAATAATTACAAAATTACCTGTAAAATAAATGTTAGGGAGGGCAGATTAGGTGTTAATACTATTTATTATAGGGTTAGTGAGGCAGATTAGGGGTTAATAACTTTATTATAATAGCGGTGCGGTCCGCTCGGCAGATTAGGGGTTAATAAGTGTAGGCAGGTGGAGGCGACGTTGTGGGGGGCAGATTAGGGGTTAATAAATATAATATAGGGGTCGGCGATGTTAGGGCAGCAGATTAGGGGTACATAGGGATAATGTAAGTAGAGGCGGTTTACGGAGCGGCAGATTAGGGGTTAATAATAATATGCAGGGGTCAGCGATAGCGGGGGCGGCAGATTAGGGGTTAATAAGTGTAAGGTTAGGGGTGTTTAGACTCGGGGTACATGTTAGAGTGTTAGGTGCAGACGTAGGAAGTGTTTCCCCATAGCAAACAATGGGGCTGCGTTAGGAGCTGAACGCGGCTTTTTTGCAGCTCAAACAGCCCCATTGTTTTCTATGGGGGAATCGTGCACGAGCACGTTTTTGAAGCTGGCCGCGTCCGTAAGCAACTCTGGTATCGAGAGTTGCAGTGGCGTTAAATATGCCTGTACGCTCCTTTTTGGAGCCTAACGCAGCCATTCTGTGAACTCTCAATACCAGAGGTATTTAAAAGGTGCGGCCAGAAAAAAGCCAGCGTTAGCTACGCAGGTCGTTACCGACAAAACTCTAAATCTAGGCCTAAGTTAGCTACAATATAACTAATAGTTACATTGTATCTAGCTTAGGCTTTATTTTTATTTTACAGGCAAGTTTGTATTTATTTTAACTGGGTAGAATAGTTACTAAATAGTTATTAAAGGGACACTGTACCCAACATTTTTCTTTCGTGATTCAAATTGAGCATGAAATTTTAAGCAACTTTCTAATTTACTCCTGTTATCAAATTTTCTTCATTCTCTTGGTATCTTTATTTGAAATGCAAGAATGTAAGTTTAGATGCCGCCCCCATTTTTGGTGAACAACCTGGGTTGTCCTTGCTGATTGGTGGATAAATCCATCCACCAATAAAAAAGTGCTGTCCAGAGTACTGAAACCAAAAAAAAGCCTAGATGCCATCTATTTCAAATAATGATAGCAAGAGAATGAATAAAAATTGATAATAGGAGTAAATTAGAAAGTTGCTTAAAATTGCATGCTCTTTCTTAATTACAAAAGAAAAAATGTGGGTACAGTGTCCCTTTAACTATTTAATAACTACCGAGCTAAAATAAATGCAAATTTACCTGTAAAATAAAACCTAACCTAAGATACAATTACACCTAACACTACACTATAATTAAATTATTTACCTAAATTAACTACAATTAGTTACAATTAAATTAAATAAACTAAATTACAGAAAAAAAACCCCACTAAATTACAGAAAATAAAAAAGAAATTACAAATTTTTCAACTAATTACACCTAATCTAATCCCTCTAATAAAATAAAAAAAGCCCAAAAAATAAAAAAATTCCCTACCCTATACTAAATTACAAATAGCCCTTAAAAGGGCCTTTGCGGGGCATTGCCCCAAAGTAATCAGCTCTTTTACTTGTAAAAAAAAATACAATACCCCGCAACATTAAAACCCACCACCCACACACCCAACCCTACTTTAAAATCCACCCAATCCCCCCTTAAAAAAACCGAATACTAACCCCTTGAAGATCACCCTACCTTGAGACGTCTTCACCCAGCCGGGCCGAAGTCCTCCAAGAACCCAGGCAGAAGTGGTCCTCCAGACGGGCAGAAGTCTTCATCCGATCCGGGCAGAAGAGGTCCTCCAGACGGCAGAAGTCTTCATCCATGCGGCATCTTCTATCTTATTCCATCCGGAGCGGAGCGGGTCCATCTTGAAGACATCCGACGCGGAGCATCCTCTTCCATCCGACGGCGACTGAAGAATGAAGGTTCCTTTAAGTGACGTCATCCAAGATGGCGTCCCTTCAATTCTGATTGGCTGATAGAATCCTATCAGCCAATCGGAATTAAGGTAGGAAAAATTATATTGGCTGATGCAATCAGCCAATAGGATTGAAGTTTAATCCTATTGGCTGATCCAATCAGCCAATAGGATTGAGTTCGCATTCTATTGGCTGTTCCAATCAGCCAATAGAATGCGAGCTCAATCCTATTGGCTGATTGCATCAACCAATAGGATTTTTCCTACCTTAATTCCGATTGGCTGATAGAATTCTATCAGCCAATCAGAATTCAAGGGACGCCATCTTGGATGACGTCATTTAAAGGAACATTCATTCGGGAAGAAGATGTCGATGGAAGAGGATGCTCCACGTCGCATGTCTTGAAGATGGAGCCGCTCCGCGCGGGATGGATGAAGATAGAAGATGCCATCTGGATGAAGACTTCTGCCCGTCTGGAGGACCACTTCGCCCCCGGCTTCGTTGAGGACTTTGGCCCGGTTGGGTGAAGACTTCTCAAGGTAGGGTGATCTTCAGGGGGTTAGTGTTAGGCTTTTTTAAGGGGGGATTGGGTGGGTTTTAGAGTAGGACTGGGTGTGTGGGTGGGGGGTTTTAATGTTGGGGGGTATTGTACTTTTTTTTACAGGTAAAAGAGCCGATTACTTTGGGGCAATGCCCCGCAAAAAAGCCCTTTTAAGGGTTATTTGTAATTTAGTATAGGGTAGGGCTTTTTTATTTTGGGGGGCTTTTTTATTTTGTTAGGGGGATTAGATTAGGTGTAATTAGTTTTAAAAACTTGTAATTATTTTATTATTTTCCATCTTTCTCCGCTCCGGATGGAAGAAGATAGAAGATGCCGCCTGGATGAAGACTTCTGCCCGTCTGGATGTCCTCTTCTGCCCGGATAGGATGAAGACTTCTGCCCCTCTAGAGGACCACTTATGCCTGGCTGGGTGAAGACGTCTCAAGGTTGGGTGATCTTCAACGGGGTAGTGTTAGGTTTCATTAAGGGGGGATTGGGTGGGTTTTAAAGTAGGGTTGGGTGTATAGGTGGTGGGTTTTAATGTTGGGGGGTATTGTATTTTTATTTTTACAGGTAAAAGAGCTGATTACTTTGGGGCAATTTAGTATAGGGTAGGGAATTTTTTTATTTTGGGGGGCTTTTTATTTTATTAGGGGGATTAGATTAGGTGTAATTAGTTTAAAAATTTGTAATTTCTTTTTTATTTTCTGTAATTTAGTGGGTTTTTTTTCGTAATTTAGTTTATTTAATTTAATTGTAATTAATTGTAGTTAGTTTAGGTAATTAATTTAATTATAGTGCAGTGTTAGGTGTAATTGTAAATTAGGTTAGGGGTTAATTTACAGGTAAATTTGTACTTATTTTAGCTAGGTAGTTATTAAATAGTTAATAACTAATTAATAACTATTGTACCTAGTTAAAATAAATACATAAGTTGCCTGTAAAATAAAAATAAACACTAAGATGGCTACAATGCAACTATTAGTTATATTGTAGCTAGCTTAGGGTTTATTTTATAGGTAAGTATTTAGTTTTAAATAGGAATAATTTAGTTAATACTAGTACATTTATTTAGATGTATTAAAATTATATTTAAGTTAGGGGGGTGTTAGGGTTAGACTTTTTAGGGGTTAATAAATTTATTATAGTGGCGGCGACATTGGCGGCGGCAGATTAGGAGTTAATAAATTTAATATAGTTGCGGCGACGTTGGGGACGGCACATTAGGGGTTAATAAATATAATGTAGGTGTCGGCGATGTTGGGGGCAGCAGATTAGGGGTTCATAAGTATAATGTAGGTGGCGGCGGTGTCCGGAGCAGCAGATTAGGGGTTAATAATATTATCCAGTTGTCGGCGATGTCGGGGTCGGCAGATTAGGGGTTAATAAGTGTAAGATTAGGGGTGTTTAGACTCGGGGTTCAAGTTAGGGTGTTAGGTGTAGACATAAAATGTGTTTCCCATAGAAAACAATGGGGCTGCGTTAGGAGCTGAACGCTGCTTTTTTGCAGGTGTTAGGTTTTTTTCAGCCGTCTCAGCCCCATTGTTTCCTATGGGGAAATCATGCACAAGCACGTTTTGCCAGCTTACCGCTACCGTAAGCAGCGCTGGTATTGAGGTGAGATGTGGAGCTAAATTTTGCTCAACGCTCACTTTTATGAGGCTAACGCCGGCTTGCAGAAAACTCTTAATACCAGCGTTGTCTTAAGTGAGCGGTGAGAAAAAAAGGCTCGTTAGCACCGCACACCATTACCGACAAAAACTCGCAATCTACCCGTATATTATTCCTATTTAAAACTAAATACTTACCTATAAAATAAACCCTAAGCTAGCTACAATATATCTAATAGTTACATTGTAGCTATCTTGGGAATTATTTTTATTTTACAGGCAACTTTGTATTTATTTTAACTAGGTACAATAGTTATTAAATAGTTATTAACTTTTTAATAGCTACCTAGTTAAAATAAATACAAAAGTACCTGTAAAATAAAACCTAACCTAAGTTACAATTACACCTAACACTACACTATAATTAAATTGAATCCCTAAATTAACTACAATTAAATAAATTAAATAAAATTATCTAAAGTACAAAAACAAACAAACACTAAATTACCGAAAATAATAAAATAATTACAAGTTTTTAAAACTAACTACACCTAATCTAATCCCCCTAATAAAATAAAAAAGCCCCCCAAAATAAAAAAAGCCCTACCCTATACTAAATTACAAATAGCCCTTAAAAGGGCTTTTTGCGGGGCATTGCCCCAAAGTAATCAGCTCTTTTACCTGTAAAAAAAAGTACAATACCCCCCAACATTTAACCCCTTAATGACAACTGACGTACCAGGTACGTTATGCAAAAACTAACAGTTAATGACAATGGACGTACCTGGTACGTCAGTTGTCTAACAGAGTGCTGGAAGCGATCACAAATGCTTCCAGCAGCTCTGAGGGTATTGCAGTGATGCCTCGATATGGAGGCATCCTGCAATACCACTTTACAAGCCTCCGATGCAGAGAGAGCCACTCTGTGGCCCTCTCTGCACCGGTAGCGATGGTGCCAGTGTCCGGGTGTGAGGGTGCGTGCACGAGGGGGGTGAGTGTGCGCGTGAACGTGCATGGGCGCGTGCACGGGGCGTGCGTGCACGTGCGCGCATTAGCCACACTGACACCAATGAATGAGGGCAGAAAGGGAGAAAAAGGTAAAAACAATTTTTTAAATATAAAAGGATCTGGGAGGGGGAGGAGGTGGGGGTATTGTGGGGGGGGGGCTGCTACACTACAGAAATAGTTTTTAAGTTAAAAATAAAATAAAAATACTTTTTGGGGCCAAACTGGGTACTGGCAGACAGCTGCCAGTACCCAAGATGGCGGTAATTAGGTTGGGGAGAGGGTTAGAAAGCTGGAGGGGGGATCAGGGAGGTTGGGGCTAAGGCAGGGGTCCATCACAGCTAAAATATTTTATTATTTTTATTATTTTTTTTTAAAAAAAACTCTTTTATTTAGTACTGGCAGACTTTCTGCCAGTACTTAAGATGGCGGCAACAATTGTGGGGTGGGGGAGGGAAGAGAGCTGTTTGGGAGGGATCAGGGAGTGGGATGTGTCAGGTGGGAGGCTGATCTCTAAAATTAACCCTGCAAGCTCCCTACAAGCTACCTAATTTAACCCCTTCACTGCTGGGCATAATTAACATGTGGTGCGCAGCAGCATTTAGCGGCCTTCTAATTACCAAAAAGCAACGCCAAAGCCATATAAGTCTGCTATTTCTGAACAAAGGGGATCCCAGAGAAGCTTTTACAACAATTTCTGCCATAATAGCACAAGCTGTTTGTAAATAATTTCAGTGAGAAACCTAAAATTGTGAAAAATCTTAAGTTTTTTTTTTTATTTGCTCGCATTTGACGGTGAAATGGTGGCATAAAATATACCAAAATGGGCCTAGATCAATACTTGGGGTTGTCTACTACACTACACTAAAGCTAAAATTAACCCTACAAGCTCCCTACAAGCTCCCTAATTAACCCCTTCACTCCTGGGCATAAAACACGTGCGGTGCGCAGCGGCATTTAGCGGCCTTCTAATTACCAAAAAGCAACCCCAAAGCCATATAAGTCTGTTATTTCTGAAAAAAGGGGATCCCAGAGAAGCATTTACAACCATTTGTGCCATAATTGCAGAAGCTGTTTGTAAATAATTTCAGTGGGAAACCTAAAGTTTGTGACAAATTTTGTGAAAAAGTGAACTTTTTTTTTTTTTATCGCATTTGGCGGTGAAATGGTGGCATGAAATATACCAAAATGGGCCTAGATCAATACTTTGGGTTGTCTTCTAAAAAAAATATATATATACATGTCAAGGGATATTCAGGTATTCCTGACAGATATCAGGGTTCCAATGTAACTAGCGCTAATTTTGAAAAAAAGTGGTTTGGAAATAGCGAAGTGCTACTTGTATTTATTGCCCCATAAATTGCAAAAAAAGCAAAGAACGTGTAAACATTGGGTATTTCTAAACTCAGGACAAAATTTAGAAACTATTTAGCATGGGTGATTTTTGGTGATTGTAGATGTGTAACATATTTTGGGGGTCAAAGTTAGAAAAAGTGTGTTTTTTTTCCATTTTTTCCTCATATTTTATTATTATTTTTTTTAGTAAATTATAAGACATGATGAAAATAATGGTATCTTTAGAAAGTCTATTTAATGGCGAGAAAAACGGTATATAATATGTGTGGGTACAGTAAATGAGTAAGAGGAAAATTACAGCTAAACACAAACACTGCAGAAATGTAAAAATAGCCATTGTCATTAAGGGTAAGAAAATTGAAAAATGGTCCGGTCATTAAGGGGTTAAACCCCCCACCCACACACCCAATCCTACTCTAAAACCCACCCAATCCCCCCTTAAAAAAGCCTAACACTAACCCCCTGAAGATCACCCTACCTTGAGAAGTCTTCACCCAACCGGGCCAAAGTCCTCAACGAAGCCGGGCGAAGTGGTCCTCCAGACGGGCATAAGTCTTCATCCAGACGGCATCTTCTATCTTCATCCATCCCGCGCGGAGCGGCTCCATCTTCAAGACATCCGACGTGGAGCATCCTCTTCCATCGACATCTTCTTCCCGAATGAATGTTCCTTTAAATGACGTCATCCAAGATGGCGTCCCTTGAATTCTAATTGGCTGATAGAATTCTATCAGTCAATCGGAATTAAGGTAGGAAAAATCCTATTGGTTGATGCAATCAGCCAATAGGATTGAGCTTGCATTCTATTGGCTGATTGGAACAGCCAATAGAATGCGAGCTCAATCCTATTGGCTGATTGGATCAGCCAATAGTATTGAACTTCAATCCTATTGGCTGATTGCATCAGCCAATAGGATTTTTCCTACCTTAATTACGATTGGCTGATAGAATTCTATCAGCCAATCGGAATTCAAGGGATGCCATCTTGGATGACGTCATTTAAAGGAACATTCATTCGAGAAGAAAACGTTGATGGAAGAGGATGCTCCGCGTCGGATGTCTTGAAGATGGAGCCGCTCTGCGCTGGATGGATGAAGATAGAAGATGCCATCTGGATGAAGACTTCTGCCCGTCTGGAGGACCTCTTCTGCCCGGCTTCGATGAAGACTTCTGCCCGTCTGGAGGACCACTTCGCCCAGCTTCGTCGAGGACTTCGGCCCGTTTGGGTGAAGACTTCTCAAGGTAGGGTGATCTTAAGGGGGTTAGTGTTAGGTATTTTTAAGGGGGGATTGGGTGGGTTTTAGAGTAGGGTTGGGTGTGTGGCTGGTGGGTTTTAATGTTGGGGGGGTATTGTACTTTTTTTTTTACAGGTAAAAGAGTTGATTACTTTGGGGCAATGCCCCGCAAAAAGCCCTTTTAGATTTATTTAATTATAGTGTAAGGTTAGGTGTAATTGTAACTTAGGTTAGGTTTTAAAATATTTTACAGGTACATTTGTATTTATTTTAGCTAGGTAGTTATTAAATAGTTAATAACTATTTAATAACTATTGTACCTAGTTAAAATAAATACAAACTTGCCTGTAAAATAAAAATAAACCCTAAGCTAGCTACAATGTAACTATTAGTTATATTGTAGCTAGCTTAGGGTTTATTTTATAAGTAAGTATTTAGTTTTAAATAGGAATAATTTAGTTAATTATAGGAATATTTATTTAGATTTATTTAAATTATATTTACGTTAGGGGGTGTTAGGGTTAGGGTTAGACTTAGATTTAGGGGTTAATACATTTAATATAGTGGCGGCGGAGTGGGGGGGAGATTAGGGGTTAATAAATATAATGTAGGTGGCGGCGGTGTAGGGTTGGGCAGATTAGGGGTTAATAAATATAATGTAGGTGGCTGTGGGTTCCGGGAGCGGCGGTTTAGGGGTTAATAAGTTTACTAGAGTGGTGTGGGCTCCAGGAGCGGCGGTTTAGGGGTTAATAAGTATATTGTAGTTGGCGGTGGTGGCGGGGCAGCAGATTAGGGGTTAATAAATATAATGTAGGTGGCGGCGGTGTAGGGGGGGCAGATTAGGGGATATTAAGTATAATGTAGGTGGCGGCGGTGTAGGGGGCGGCCGATTAGGGGTTATTAAGTATAATGTAGGTGGCGGCGGTGTAGGGGTGCAGATTAGGGGTGTTTAGACTCGGGGTACATGTTAGGATGTTAGGTGTAGACATTACCATAGTAATCAATGGGATATCGGGCAGAAGCGAACATAAGCTTTCGCTGCTTTCAGACTCCCATTGATTCCTATGGCATCCGCCACCTCCAGGGCGGCAGATTGAAAACCAGGTACGCAGGGCCGGAAAAGTGCCAAGCGTACCTGCTAGTTATTTGATAACTAGCAAAAGTAGTCAGATTGTGCCAAACTTGCATTCGGAACATCTGGAGTGACGTGAGCATCGATCTGTGTCGAACTGAGTCCAGCGGATCGTTTGTTACGTCACTGAATTCTACTTTTGCCGGTCTGTAGGGTTTGATAACTATGGCGAATCAGGCTCGCCACAAATACGCTGCGGAATTCCAGCGTATTTGCGGTTGACAGCTTGATAAATAGAGGCCTATGTCTTTTAAAGTAACTCCAGCAGGAGCTAGAGTAGAAGTACAGGGCACTGCTTGAGCAGGCACTAAAGTGTGGGACGCTTGGGGAGAAAGCTGCAGCATACACTGACTCTCTTCATTAGAGTCCTGAGAAGCATCTGTCTAATGTCCATACTGAAAACAAATAAAATTAACCTTAAAAAAAAGTTTGTTTTTTTTTTTAATCAAAAAAATGTTACTGTCACTTTAAGACTTAAAAAGGAAACTTTCTTACTTGCGGAAGAAAAACGTTTCTCAAATCAAAGTGCTAAGTAACTTACAATATCAACATAACATAAATGCTACTGTAGCTTTAAATTTTAAAACGTCCACTATTTTACTGCTACTAAATAAAAAGACGTATTGACAGTAAAAAAACTAAAATTCAGACCCCTTTACAACTCAGCAGCTCTGCTGAGGCGCCTACCTGACCACCGGATTCCTGCTATGTAGGAGTAAGAGCACTACCCGCTTGATTAATAACTGCAAAAAACATGCGGTTCAAGTGCAACGTAGCTCAGCTGCTCCTCATATACAAGAGAAGGCTGAGTGATGCGCAGTTCAGAGAACACAGCGCAAAAACAGTAGCCCTGCCCATCGTGGGTGTCACTAAACATACCGCAACCGATTTCATAAGAAAAATAAGCCGTTATTACAAACAAAACACCAAAACAAATATGCAGCATATCTCCCAGCCCCAGTGCTCCTGTACTTGTGCTGCCAATAATAAAAAACTCTCTAACATAAAGAGTGTCATGTCCCAACATAAAGCTTCCCTGCCTCTGAGCCTTATTTGAATGCCTTTATTTAAAGTGCCCACTTTTCTCTTGTCATTTTTCTGTAGCTCCAGAATAAAGAAAAAGTCACCACTTACCTTAAAGCTGTCCGACAGCAAGAAAGTCCAGCAGGTTTAAAGGGACATTAAACACTAAATACATGCTACATAGAATGATGCATTCAAAGAAAAGATTAGTCCATGACTAACATGTAGATGTATTTTTTAAAGTTTTATTAGTTGTTTAAAAAGTGACAAAATAAGTGTAAAGTTTTAGTGTCTATAAAACACTGGGAGCTGCCATGTTGTAACTTGTGTTACCTTCTCTGCTGTGGCCAATTAGGGACCATTATAAATAGGTCACTAGAGTGTGCAGCCAATGGTTGCGTTGGATTTAACAGTGTTCTGCACTTCCATTTCTAACAGGAACTGAAAAGCTCACAATTTCAGAATGGAATTACAGGCAAAGAGTACAAAATAAATAAGGAAAGTATATTGCAGAGTTGTTTTATATATACAATTTATCATTTTATATTACCATCTCAAAGTGCTTAAAGTGATGGTAAAGTCATCTGTTGTGCAGTACATAATCCTTTTTCTTTTACCTTAACTAGCACATCGATGTGCTTATATAAATAAAAAACAATTTATTCACTCTGTAATGATGATTTTATTTCCCCTCCGTAGAGTTTTTTAAGCCTCTCTATAATTTTTTCACCGGTGCAGCTTTGATTGACAACGCTTTTAGCCAATCATCAGCTCACCATGCGCCCTATGTAAAATATGAACCGCACGCTCCCGGCATCTACACTAACTCTTTGCTACTTACTGCGCATGCGCACTTCTTACGCTAACTGCGCATTGCTATCTGAGAATACTCAGCTCCTGGTTTTAGCCGATGTAAGTAAACAGTAAATCATTCCTTTCGTAATGATTCACTGTTTGCTTTCATTTCTCTCATCAGCCAGATATTTTATATATGAAGAGAGAAATTATTGATGGTAGAAATTAAAGCAAACATTGAAACATATAGACATCGAAAAATATCTGGCTGATGAGAGAAATGAAAGCAAACAGTGAATCATTACGAAAGGAATGATTTAGGGGCCTAGTTATCAAGCCGTCAACCTCAAATACGCTGGAAATCCGCAGCGTATTTGTGGCGCGGCTGATTCGCCTTAGTTATCAAAGGCTCGAGACCGGCAAAAGTAGAATTTAGTGACGTAAGCTTCGATCCGCCGGACTCAGTCCGACACAGATCGATTCTTACGTCACTCCAGATGTTCCGCACACAAGTGCGGCACAATCTGACTACTTTTGCTAGTTATCAAAAAACTAGCAGGTACCCTTGGCACTTTTCCGGCCCAGCGTACCTGGTTTTCAAAGCGCCAGCCTGGAGGCGGCGGATCCCATAGGAATCAATGGGAGTCTGACCATAGCGAAAGTACAAGTTCGCTGCTGACAGACATCCCATTGATTCCTATGGGAGCTGTCTGCACCTAACACCCTAACATGTACCCCGAGTCTAAACACCACAAATCTGTCCCCCCTACACCGCCGCAACTAAATAAAGTGTTTAACCCCTAAACCGCCGCTCCCGGAGCCCACCGCAAGCTACTCTATACATATTAACCCCTACACCGCCGCAACTAAATAAAGTTATTACCCCCTAAACCGCCGCTCCCGGAGCCCACCGCAAGCTACTCTATACATATTAACCCCTACACCGCCGCAACTAAATAAATGTATTAACCCCTAAACCGCCACTCCCTGAACCCGCCGCAACCTATATTAAACCTATTAACCCCTATCCTGCCCCCCCTACACCGTCGCCACCTATAACAAATTTATTAACCCCTATCCTGCCCCCCACTACGCCGCCGCCACTGTAATAAAATGATTAACCCCTAAACCTAAGTCTAACCCTAACCCTAACGCCCCCCTAACTTAAATATTAATTAAATAAATCTAAATAAATTAACTCTTATTAACTAAATGAATCCTATTTAAAACTAAATACTTACCTATAAAATAAACCCTAATATAGCTACAATATAAATAATAATTATATTCTAGCTATCTTAGGATTTATATTTATTTTACAGGTAACTTTCAATTTATTTTAACCATGTACAATAACTATTAAATAGTTATTAACTATTTAATAGCTACCTAGCTAAAATAAAGAGAAATGTACCTGTGAAATAAATCCTAACCTAAGTTACAATTACACCTAACACTACACTATACTTTAATAAATTATTCCTATTTAAAAATAAATACTTACCTGTAAAATAAACCCTAAGATAGCTACAATGTAATTAATAATTATATTATAGCTATCTTAGGATTTATATTTATTTTACAGGTAACTTTGTATTTATTTTAGCTAGTTAGAATAGTTATTAAATAGTTATTAACTATTTAATAACTACCTAGCTAAAAGAAATACAAAATTACCTGTAAAATAAATCCTAACCTAAGTTACAATTAAACCTAATACTACACTATCATTAAATTAACTAAATAAACTACATACAAATAACTACAATTAAATACAATTACATAAACTAACTAAAGTACAAAAAATAAAAAAAGCTAAGTTACAAAAAATAAAAAAATAAATTACAAACATGTTAAAAATATTACAACAATTTTAAGCTACTTACACCTAATCTAAGCCCCCTAATAAAATAACAAACCCCCCCAAAATAAAAAAAATCCCTACCCTATTCTAAATTAAATAAATTTCAAAGCTCTTTTACCTTACCAGCCCTTAAAAGGGCCATTTGTGGGGGCATGCCCCAAAAAGTTCAGCTCTTTTGCCTGTAAAAGAAAAATACAACCCCCCCCCAACATTAAAACCCACCACCCACATACCCCTAATCTAACCCAAACCCCCCTTACAAAAACCTAACACTAATCCCCTGAAGATCATCCTACCTTGAGTCGTCTTCACTCAGCCGAGCCACCGATGGAACTGAAGAGGACATCCGGAGCGGAAGAAGTTAATCCTCCAAGCGGCGCTGAAGAAATCTTCCATCCGATGAAGTCATCATCCAGGCGGCGCTGAAGAAGTCTTTGATCCGGCTGTTGTCATCTTCAAAGAGGCGCTGAAGAGGTCTTCTATCCGGGCGAAGTCATCTTCCAAGCCGGGTCTTGAATCTTCCTTCCGCGACGCGGAACCACCTTCTTCACCGACGGACTACGACGAATGACGGCTCCTTTAAGGGACGTCATCCAAGATGGCGTCCCCTCAATTCCGATTGGCTGATAGGATTCTATCAGCCAATCGGAATTAAGGTAGGAAAAATCTGATTGGCTGATGGATTGAACTTGATTCTGATTGGCTGATTCAAGACCCGGCTTGGAAGATGACATCGCCCGGATAGAAGACCTCTTCAGCGCCTCTTTGAAGATGACATCGGCCGGATCGAAGACTTTTCTTCAGCGCCGCCTGGATGATGACTTCATCGGATGGAAGATTTCTTCAGCGCTGCTTGGAGGATTAACTTCTTCCGCTCTGGATGTCCACTTCGGTTCCATCGCTGCTCGGCTGAGTGAAGACAAGGTAGGATGATCTTCAGGGGATTAGTGTTAGGTTTTTGTAAGGGGGGTTTGGGTTAGATTAGGGGTATGTGGGTGGTGGGTTTTAATGTTGGGGGGGGGTTGTATTTTTATTTTACAGGCAAAAGAGCTGTTTTCTTTGGGGCATGCCCCCACAAATGGCCCTTTTAAGGGCTGGTAAGGTAAAAGAGCTTTGAACTTTATTTAATTTAGAATAGGGTAGGGCATTTTTTTATTTTGGGGGGGGTTTGTTATTTTATTAGGGGGCTTAGATTAGGTGTAAGTAGCTTAAAATTGTTGTAATATTTTTAACATGTTTGTAACTTTTTTTTTTATTTTTTGTAACTTAGCTTTTTTATTTTTTGTACTTTAGTTAGTTTATGTAATTGTATTTAATTGTAGTTATTTGTAGGTAATTTATTTAATTAATTTAATGATAGTGTAGTATTAGGTTTAATTGTAACTTAGGTTAGGATTTATTTTACAGGTAATTTTGTATTTCTTTTAGCTAGGTAGTTATTAAATAGTTAATAACTATTTAATAACTATTCTAACTAGCTAAAATAAATACAAAGTTACCTGTAAAATAAATATAAATCCTAAGATAGCTACAATATAATTATTAATTATATTGTAGCTATCTTAGGGTTTATTTTACAGGTAAGTATTTATTTTTAAATAGGAATAATTTATTAAAGTATAGTGTAGTGTTAGGTGTAATTGTAACTTAGGTTAGGTTATATTTTACAGGTACTTTTGTATTTCTTTTAGCTAGGTAGTTATTAAATAGTTAATAACTATTTAATAACTATTCTAACTAGCTAAAATAAATACAAAGTTACCTGTAAAATAAATATAAATCCTAAGATAGCTACAATATAATTATTAATTATATTGTAGCTATCTTAGGGTTTATTTTACAGGTAAGTATTTATTTTTAAATAGGAATAATTTATTAAAGTATAGTGTAGTGTTAGGTGTAATTGTAACTTAGGTTAGGATTTATTTTACAGGTAAATTTCAGTTTCTTTTAGCTAGGTAAGCTATTAAATAGTTAATAACTATTTAATAGCTATTGTACCTAGTTAAAATAAATTGAAAGGTACCTGTAAAATAAAAATAAATCCTAAGATAGCTAGAATATAATTATTATTTATATTGTAGCTATATTAGGGTTTATTTTACAGGTAAGTATTTAGTTTTAAATAGGATTCATTTAGTTAATAAGAGTTAATTTATTTAGATTTATTTAATTAATATTTAAGTTAGGGGGGCGTTAGGGTTAGGGTTAGACTTAGGTTTAGGGGTTAATAATTTTATTACAGTGGCGGCGGCGGCGTAGTGGGGGGCAGGATAGGGGTTAATACATTTATTATAGGTGGCGACGGTGTAGGGGGGGCAGGATAGGGGTTACTAGGTATACTGTAGGTGGCAGCGGTGTCCGGGAGCGGCGGTTTAGGGGTTAATACATTTATAAGACTTGCGGCGGGGTCTAGGAGCGGCGGTTTAGGGGTTAGTAACTTTATTTAGTTGCGGGGGGCTCCGGGGGCGCCGGTATAGGGGGTAGAACAGTGTAGTTTAGTGTGAGTGCTTAGTGACAGGCTAGCAATAAAGCTGGGAAAAAGCCGAAGGGCAGCGAGATCGGATGAGTGAGAACTGTCACAGTCCGCTGCTCATCGCCCCGCGGCTTTTTGACAGCTTTATTTGATAACTTAGGCGAACGTATTCAAGGTCCGCGGCGGCGAAGGTAGGCGAGCTTAGGCGGACGTATTGGGCCGGCGAAGCCAGAAAAGTAGACGGCTTGATAACTAGGCCCCTTACTGTTTACTTACATTGGCTAAAACCAGGAGCTGAGTATTCTCAGATAGCAATGCGCAGTTAGCGTAAGAAGTGCGCATGCGCAGTAAGTAGCAAAGAGTTAGTGTAGATGCCGGGAGCGTGCGGTTCATATTTTACATAGGGCGCATGGTGAGCTGATGATTGGCTAAAAGCGTTGTCAATCAAAGCTGCACCGGTGAAAAAATTATAGAGAGGCTGTTTAAAAAACTCTACGGAGGGGAAATAAAATCATCATTACAGAGTGAATAAATTGTTTTTATTTATATAAGCACATCGATGTGCTAGTTAAGGTAAAAGAAAAAGGATTATGTACTGCACAACAGATGACTTTACCATCACTTTAATGTCCCATTAAGAGGTCCTCTCCCTCCCATAGCCCTGTGGAAAATTATGAAGCCTGAGTTAACTTTGCTTAGGCTATCAGGATTAGGGAAGCATAAATGTATGGGAGAATTATGTCCCACCAGTTCCCATTGCTTTAAAGCCACCAAAGCTCTACTGAAGAGACTGATATGGACTACGGCTACACCCTAGAACAAAGCAGCACAATTTTGTACTTCTTTAAAAATAATAAACTCTTGATTGAAGAATCTAATCTAACACCTCACTTTTACCTCTTCTTATCACTAACATAGGCAAAGAGAATGACTGGAGTGGGAGGAGCTATATAGAGCAGCTCTGCTGTGGTGCTCTTTGCCTCCTCCTGCTGACCAGGAGGTGAAATCCCACAAGTAAGGATGATGATCCGTGGACTCATCGTGTCTTTAAAAATAAATTACAATATAATGCTCATAGAGTTCTCTCCATGCTGACGTGGTTTTGATAATTGGACCAATAATGAGAATTTCAAAGCAAACCCAAAACAAATGTTATCGAGTCATTAACAAACACTTTCATTATTCTGTCTGCTTTTCTTTAACTGACTCAGAGGCTGTAGTGCATCCTGCAACTTATGACACAGTGCTCTACTATATAGCATCCCCTGAAGACTGATGAGGAACGTGTCCCTAGGGTGAAAACAATGCAAAATCTAACAACAAAATAACAGCTGTAACACTTTTAACACATTTATATTTTGCAGTACAGTTCTTGACTGCTTGTTAATATACTGTCTTTGTATTAAATATGTCATTAAAGGAAAACTGAACCCAATTTTTTCTTTCTTGATTCAGAAAGAGCAGCAATTTTAAGCAACTTTCTAATTTACTCCTATTATCATTTTTTATTTGTTCTCATGGTATCGTTATTTGAAAAAGGCAGGAATGTAAGCTTAGGGGCCGGCCCATCTTTGGTTCAGCACCTGCGTACAGCTTGCTGATTGGTGGCTAAATATACCCACCAATCAGCAAGCGCTATTCAGTGTTCTGAACCAAAAATGGGCTGGCTCCTAAGCTTACATTCCTGCTGTATCAAATAAAGATACCAAGAGAACGAAGAAAATTTGATAATAGGAGTAAATTAGAAAGTTGCTTAAAGTTGCTGCTCTTTCTGAATCAAGAATGAAAATATTTCGGTTCAGTGTCCCTTTAATGTAAATTTAAAAATTATCACTTGAGCCTATCTACGAGCTAAGCAACAGCAATCAGCTCATAGTACATTAGGTAATGATTTAGACTGATTACCTGAGATGGATGCAAATACGGTTCTGGAGATGCCAGGTTTGTCTGAACTGAAACACTTTTTTCCAGAAGTATTTGAGGAAACCCAAGTTTTTCAAAGTTGCTTCTTTTCCAGTGTTTGCTATCCTGCTGAGCAAGAGCCTCATCCTCACTGAACGCTCGGACAACTGGACCTGGCATTGGCAACGGCACAGCGCCGTCACTCTCATACCCAGAGCCATCTTTTTGTGAGTCCCAGCTGCTTCTTTGTTTCATGTGAAAGTGTGCTTGCTGAGCTTCCCAGGCTAATCTGGCTTGAGCCATGAACGCTTCAGTAGATCCACGATCAGCCTCCGATGAGCGGCTTTCTGTTCGGCTCATCAGAGGCCTGTTAGGCATGGATGAAGGCCTTTCTTCCACCATTACCTGCTCATTCAGAGGCTCCCTCTCCACAGAGCCCTCACATGGTGTTGTGTTAGGCTCCAAGGATAAAGAAGGTTTTCTGCTTTTCCTTT
Organism: Bombina bombina; assembly: GCF_027579735.1. Lineage (NCBI taxonomy): Eukaryota > Metazoa > Chordata > Amphibia > Anura > Bombinatoridae > Bombina > Bombina bombina. The sequence continues at coordinate 1,138,660,256 of NC_069503.1, read as the reverse complement.
TTCTTGTGCTGGGAGAATAGCTTGTTGATGACAGAGAATCCTGTTGACTAGACCAAGACATGGAATCATCTCCATGAAACGGATTAATTTGTTGACTATGTCGACTATCACAACCTTCCATGCTGCTGTAGTCCCCTGATTTAACTTCCAGGCGCTGTTCCCTCATGTAAGGTGGGCTATGTTGCAATGAGTATGACCCACCAATAGTATTAGGGGTATACTTATGTCTCATGCCAGCTTTCATCTTTGGACTAGAACCTGACTGTTCAACATAAACTAGTTGCCTCACATATTCTTTGCCTGCAGGGCTGTAATCTAGGCTCATGTACCGGTCAGAACACTTCTGTTTGGTAAGCACTAGCTGCTGGTACGGAGAATTAGAAGGTTGTTTGGGAGACTGAAGAAAAGGTTGTGGCTTGCGAATAGGAGATTTCTGAGGGGACATAGCTCTGTAATTTCCACTGGCATCAAACTGCATTTCCATTGGGGGTTCATCATATATTGGAGCTTGATACTCCATTGGAGGCTCCTCATAGAGTGGGGGCTCATAGGCATAGCGAGGAGAAGATGGCTGTGACTCATTGGAGTGCTTTCTATGTTGAGATTGAAGAGTACAGAAAGATTCTCCCCTTCCAAGAAGCGGTGAGCATGTTCCAACATGATCTGCTCTTTTTAAGTAAGGTGACTGCTTTCTCTCAGAAAAAAAGACTGCGTTATCTGTGTCCACAGAGAATGTTTGTAATACAGGAGAAGGCTGCCCGCTGGATGTTCTTCTTGAGCGTGTACTTTGGGTAGTGTCAGTACTATATCCATTTCCTTGATGCATAAGGAAGCTGGGCTCTCGGTCTGTCACTTTTATCAGCATTCTCTCTTTGGTGCCTGAATTCCATCTTAACGATGAAGTTCTGAAAAATAAATAAATAGATAAATAAATATATAGATACATATTAAACATATATTTAATAAGAAGCCCTTTAAAACCAGTATCTAAAAGTATAATCCCAGAGGCAGAACTTTTCTCGCATTCTGTGATGAGATTTTTTTAGCAAACATTTTTCTGCAGTTCAATTTGAAATTAGGCAGCAGTACTAAGGTACCAGATCATTTGCAATGTGTTGATTAACTGAATATTAAAGCAATTTTAAAAGTTTTATAATATAGTGCAGAAGTTAAAAATTGCATTGCAAATTAATTGCAAACAAAAAAAGAAGTTTTTTAAAATGTCTCTTCAAAAAATTTGTTTCATTTTCTCTTTTCTCTTGGTCTAACATCACAAGGTAGAAATGCAGTGATAAAAAGGTGCATTGCTCACAAGAACGTCTTATATTCAGAAGTCACAGCTTTGCAGACCAGGAAAAATAAGGGAGCATGGTTGAATAATCTTCATGCAGCACTTTTGCTCTGGATCCACTGTGTTAACCCTATAACAACCATGAAGTACCCTGTATGTCGCAGGTCATTAAGGGTTTTTTAGGCCATAATAGAGCAGGTCTCACCGCAAGCGGCAGGATCTAAGTGATATGACCCCTCTCCCTGCTGCAGGCATCCTATCAGACAGTGCTACAGTGCTATCAAAAAATCAATACCCATTCAAAGACCAGTGCCGTACAGGGTTATTAAGGGTCATTAAGGATTAAGGAAAACTTACACAATGCAGCCAGAGCAAAGCTCTGTTTAAAGAGAACAGTCTAATGTTGAGCAGTACTACAAAATAAAAGTGCTAACAGTTTCTGCATGTACTATCACATTCTTTTTGCAGACATGCTGCCTTTTCTGTGATGACGTCACAGATCAAAGGATGTTCTGCCTTGGGGAGTATAACACTGCACAATGCCATGGTTTTACTATTTCTGTGCTGACTTACATATTAAATGGATATAAAACCAGAAATACTAGCAGACCTACTGTTCAAGATGAGGAGAGCGACGTTTACACTATTTCAAGTACCTTTTCTAATATATAGCCAAAGCGGTGTCAAATTAAAAAGAAAATCTCTTCAAATTGAACAGCTGTTCATTCTATTAAATGTTATGCCCATTTAAATAAAGAGTTAAATCAACACCACTTAGGGGTATATTTATCATAGTGCGAGCGGACATGATACGGTGTAGCATATCATGTCCGCTGTCGGCATTTATCATTGCACCAGCAGTTCTTGTAACCTGCAATGCTTCCCACTGCAGATTCATGACCAATCGCCTGCTAGCAGGGGGTGTCAATCAACACGATCATATTTGATCGGGATGATTTCTGTCCGTGGCCTCAGAGCAGGTAGACAAGTTATGGAGCAGCGGTCTTTTTATAAATCGGCCCCTTTGAGTGTGTTTCTAACAGGGTGGATAAAAATCAATGATTTTTTTAAATCAGATTTTTTATTTTTTTATTTATATCAGATTTTTGGGATTTAAATAGGATTTATTTATTTTTTTTCAAATAAAATGCTTTTTGTGGAACAATCTATCTTAAGATAATTTTCTATTTAAGATACATTATAATCCAATGGTTTTTAATCATGTAGCATCATATAGGATGAGGCTGTGTATTTATAGCTGTGTATTTATAGCTGTGTATTTATAGCTATATGAATCCATTCACAATGTCCCACTCTCCCAGAGGTTTCTATAAGATTAGTTTGGGCCTGTTTCTGTCTAGAACATAATATCACATATTCTTGGTATTGTACCTCTGAAAACTGTGAGTTTGTGTGTGTATGTATATATATATATATATACACACACACACACGTTGCAGCTTCAGGAAGCTACAGAAGTGACAGCCGAGAGCTGGTGTTCCAGAGCTGCAGGCATCTGTCTGCATATGGAAACGGAGCGCGACTGGTGCTCTGGCTCCAAATGAAGGCAGATGCCAGAACGCTAATGACAGTGACAGGGGTGTGGGAGGGAAAGCGGGAGGCGGGCGGGTGCCCAAAATGCAGACTGTCTGCAAGTACCTAACATGGTGGTGATGAGTGTGTGTGTGGGGGGGGGGGGGGGCAGGGGGTAACTTCTACAATACTGCTAAAATTAACCTTATAAGCTACCTGAGTAACCCCTTCACTGCCAGGAACAATAAAAGTGTGGTGCACAGCTGCAAGTTAATTTATTTCATTGCATTTGGCAGTAAAAACATAATTTATGTAAGAACTTACCTGATAAATTCATTTCTTTCATATTAGCAAGAGTCCATGAGCTAGTGACGTATGGGATATACATTCCTACCAGGAGGGGCAAAGTTTCCCAAACCTCAAAATGCCTACAAATACACCCCTCACCAGACCCACAAATCAGTTTAACGAATAGCCAAGAAGTGGGGTGATAAGAAAAAAGTGTGAAAGCATAAAAAATAAGGAATTGGAATAATTGTGCTTTATACAAAAAAAACATAACCACCACAAAAAGGGTGGGCCTCATGGACTCTTGCTAATATGAAAGAAATGAATCTATCAGGTAAGTTCTTACATAAATTATGTTTTCTTTCATGTAATTAGCAAGAGTCCATGAGCTAGTGACGTATGGGATAATGAATACCCAAGATGTGGATCTCCCACGCAAGAGTCACTAGAGAGGGAGGGATAAAATAAAGACAGCCAATTCCTGCTGAAAATAATCCACACCCAAAATAAAGTTTAAATCTTATAATGAAAAAAACTGAAATGATAAGCAGAATAATCAAACTGAAACAGCTGCCTGAAGTACTTTTCTACCAAAAACTGCTTCAGAAGAAGAAAACACATCAAAATGGTAGAATTTAGTAAAAGTATGCAAAGAAGACCAAGTTGCTGCTTTGGAAATCTGATCAACCGAAGCTTCATTCTTAAATGCCCAGGAAGTAGAGACTGACCTAGTCGAATGAGCTGTAATCCTTTGAGGCAGAGATCTACCCGACTCAACATAAGCATGATGAATCAAAGACTTTAACCAAGATGCCAAGGAAATGGCAGAAGCCTTCTGACCTTTCCTAGAACCAGAAAAGATAACAAATAGACTAGAAGTCTTTCGGAAATCTTTAGTAGCTTCAACATAATATTTCAAAGCTCTAACTACATCCAAAGAATGCAACGACCTTTCCTTAGAATTCTTAGGATTAGGACACAATGAAGGAACCACAATTTCTCTACTAATGTTGTTAGAATTCACAACCTTAGGTAAAAATTTAAAAGAAGTTCGCAACACCGCCTTATCCTGATGAAAAATCAGAAAAGGAGACTCACAAGAAAGAGCAGATAATTCAGAAACTCTTCTAGCAGAAGAGATGGCCAAAAGAAACAAAACTTTCCAAGAAAGTAATTTAATGTCCAGCGAATGCATAGGTTCAAACGGAGGAGCTTGAAGAGCCCCCAGAACCAAATTCAAACTCCAAGGAGGAGAAATTGATTTAATAACAGGTTTCATACGAACCAAATCCTGTACAAAACAATGAATATCAGGAAGACTAGCAATCTTTCTGTGAAAAAGAACAGAAAGAGCAGAGATTTGTCCTTTCAAGGAACTTGCAGACAAACCTTTATCCAAACCATCCTGAAGAAACTGTAGAATTCTAGGAATTCTAAAAGAATGCCAAGAAAAATGATGAGAAAAACACCAAGAAATGTAAATCTTCCAGACTCGATAATATATCTTCCTAGATACAGATTTACGAGCCTGTAACATAGTATTAATCACAGAGTCAGAGAAACCTCTATGACTGAGAATCAAGCGTTCAATCTCCATACCTTCAAATTTAAGGATTTGAGATCCTGATGGAAAAAAGGACCTTGCGATAGAAGGTCTGGTCTTAACGGAAGAGTCCACGGTTGGCAAGTAGCCATCCGGACAAGATCCGCATACCAAAACCTGTGAGGCCATGCTGGAGCCACCAGCAGAACAAACGAACGCTCCTTTAGAATCTTGGAAATCACTCTTGGAAGAAGAACTAGAGGCGGAAAGATATTGGCAGGATGATACTTCCAAGGAAGTGACAATGCATCCACTGCTTCTGCCTGAGGATCCCTGGATCTGGACAGATACCTGGGAAGCTTCTTGTTTAGATGAGAAGCCATCAGATCTATTTCTGGAAGTCCCCACATTTGAACAATCTGAAGAAATACCTCTGGGTGAAGAGACCATTCGCCCGGATGTAACGTTTGGCGACTGAGATAATCCGCTTCCCAATTGTCTATACCTGGGATATGAACCGCAGAAATTAGACAGGAGCTGGATTCCGCCCATACCAGTATTCGAGATACTTCTTTCATAGCCAGAGGACTGTGAGTCCCTCCTTGATGATTGACATATGCCATGGTCGTGACATTGTCCGTCTGAAAACAAATGAATGACTCTCTTCAGAAGAGGCCATTACTGAAGAGCTCTGAAAATTGCACGGAGTTCCAAAATGTTGATTGGTAATCTCGCCTCCTGAGATTCCCAAACCCCTTGTGCTGTCAGAGACCCCCAAACAGCTCCCCAACCTGTCAGACTTGCATCTGTTGAAATCACAGTCCAGGTCGGAAGAACAAAAGAAGCCCCCTGAACTAAACGATGGTGGTCTGTCCACCACGTCAGGGAGTGTCGTACAATCGGTTTTAAAGATATTAATTGAGATATCTTTGTATAATCCCTGCACCACTGGTTCAGCATACAGAGCTGAAGAGGTCGCATGTGAAAACGAGCAAAGGGGATCGCGTCCGATGCAGCAGTCATAAGACCTAGAATTTCCATGCATAAGGCTACCGAAGGGAATGATTGAGACTGAAGGTTTCGACAAGCTGAAACCAATTTCAGACGTCTCTTGTCCGTCAGAGACAGAGTCATGGACACTGAATCTATCTGGAAACCTAAAAAGGTTACCCTTGTCTGAGGAATCAACGAACTCTTTGGTAAATTGATCCTCCAACCATGTTCTCGAAGAAACAATACAAGTCGATTCGTATGAGATTCTGCTAAATGTGAAGACTGAGCAAGTACCAAGATATCGTCCAAATAAGGAAATACCACAATACCCTGTTCTCTGATTACAGACAGAAGGGCACAGAGAACCTTTGTAAAAATCCTTGGAGCTGTTGCTAGGCCAAACGGCAGAGCCACAAACTGGTAATGCTTGTCTAGGAAAGAGAATCTCAGAAACTGATAGTGATCTGGATGAATCGGAATATGCAGATATGCATCTTGTAAATCTATTGTGGACATATAATGCCCTTGCTGAACAAAAGGCAGAATAGTCCTTATAGTTACCATTTTGAATGTTGGTATCCTTACATAACGATTCAATATTTTTAAATCCAGAACTGGTCTGAAGGAATTATCCTTCTTTGGTACAATGAAGAGATTTGAGTAAAACCCCAGCCCCTGTTCCAGAATTGGAACTGGCATAATTACTCCAGCCAACTCTAGATCTGAAACACATTTCAGAAATGCTTGAGCCTTCACTGGATTTACTGGGACACGGGAAAGAAAAAATCTCCTTGCAGGAGGCCTTATCTTGAAGCCTATTCTGTACCCTTGTGAAACAATGTTCTGAATCCAAAGATTGTGAATCGAATTGATCCAAATTTCTTTGAAAAATCGTAATCTGCCCCCTACCAGCTGGGCTGGAATGAGGGCCGCACCTTCATGTTGAATTGGGAGCTGGCTTTGGCTTTCTAAAAGGCTTGGATTTATTCCAGATGGTTTCCAAACTGATACCGCTCCTGTAGGGAAAGGATCAGGCTTTTGTTCCTTATTGTGACGAAAGGAACGAAAACGATTAGTAGACCTAAATTTACCTTTAGATTTTTTATCCTGTGGTAAAAAAGTTCCTTTCCCCCCAGTAACAGTTGAAATAATAGAATCCAACTGTGAACCAAATAATTTATTACCCTGGAAAGAAAGGGAAAGCAAAGTTGACTTAGAAGACATATCAGCATTCCAAGTTTTAAGCCATAAAGCTCTTCTAGCTAAAATAGCTAAAGACATATACCTGACATCAACCCTAATGATATCAAAGATAGCATCACAAATAAAATTATTAGCATGTTGAAGAAGATTAACAATGCTATGGGAATTATGATCTGTTACTTGTTGCGCTAAAGCTTCCAACCAGAAAGTTGAAGCTGCAGCAACATCCGCTAAAGATATAGCAGGTCTAAGAAGATTACCTGAACATAAGTAAGCTTTTTTTAGAAAGGATTCAATTTTCCTATCTAAAGGATCCTTAAAGGAAGTACTATCTGCCGTAGGAATAGTAGTACGTTTAGCAAGAGTAGAGATAGCCCCATCAACCTTAGGGATTTTGTCCCAAAACTCTAATCTGTCAGATGGCACAGGATATAATTGCTTAAAACGTTTAGAAGGAGTAAATGAATTACCCAAATTATTCCATTCCCTGGAAATTACTTCAGAAATAGCATCAGGGACAGGAAAAACTTCTGGAATAACTACAGGAGATTTAAAAACCTTATTTAAACGTTTAGATTTAGTATCAAGAGGACCAGATTCCTCTATTTCTAATGCAATTAAGACTTCTTTAAGTAAAGAACGAATAAATTTCATTTTGAATAAATATGAAGTTTTATCAGTATCAACCTCTGAGACAGAATCCTCTGAACCAGAGGAATCATTATCAGAATCAGAATGATGACGTTCATTTAAAAATTCATCTGAAAAATTAGAAGTTTTAAAAGACCTTTTACGTTTACTAGAAGGAGGAATAACAGACATAGCCTTCTTAATAGATTTAGAAACAAAATTTCTTATGTTAACAGGAACACCCTGAGTATTAGATGTTGATGGAACAGCAACAGGTAATGGAACATTACTAAAGGAAATATTATCTGCATTAACAAGTTTGTCATGACATTCATTACAAACAACAGCCGGAGGAACAGATACCACACGTTTACAGCAAATACACTTAACTTTGGTAGATCCAGCATCAGGCAGCGATTTTCCAGAAGTATCTTCTGATTCAGGGTCAATCTGAGACATCTTGCCTCAATTCCTTAAAATTATAGTTTCAGGAATGGGAAAAAATGCCAGTGAACAAGCTTCTAGCAACCAGAAGCAAATAAACAATCAGACTTAAATAATGTGGAGACAATAATGACGCCCATATTTTTTAGCGACAAAAAAGACGCCCACATTATTTGGCGCCTAATGCTTTTAGAGACAAAAATGACGCCACATCCGGTAACGCCGACACTTTTGGCGCAAAAACGTCAAAAAACATAATTTATGCTTACCTGATAAATTTATTTCTCTTGTAGTGTATCCAGTCCACGGATCATCCATTACTTATGGAATATATTCTCCTTCCCAACAGGAAGCTGCAAGAGTCCACCCACAGCAAAGCTGCTATATAGCTCCTCCCCTAACTGCCATATTCAGTCATTCGACCGAAAACATGCAGAGAAAGGAAAAACCATAGGGTGCAGTGGTGACTGTAGTTCAAATGAAAAAATTACCTGCCTTAAAGTGACAGGGCGGGCCGTGGACTGGATACACTACAAGAGAAATAAATTTATCAGGTAAGCATAAATTATGTTTTCTCTTGTTAAGTGTATCCAGTCCACGGATCATCCATTACTTATGGAATACCAATACCAAAGCTAAAGTACACGGATGATGGGAGGGACAAGGCAGGTACTTAAACGGAAGTTACCACTGCCTGTAAAAAACCCTTTCTCCCAAAAATAGCCTCCGAAGAAGCAAGGTATCAAATTTGTTAAATTTGAAAAGTATGAAGCGCAGACCAAGACTCCGTCTTGTAAATCTGTTCAACAGAAGCCACATTTAAAAAAGGCCCAAGTGAAAAACACAGCTCTAGTAGAATGAGCTGTAATCCCTTCAGGAGGCTGCTGTCCAGCAGTCTCATAAGCTAAATGAATTATGCTTTTTAACCAAAAAGACAGAGAGGCTGCTGAAGTCTTTTGACCTCTCCTCTGTCCAGAATAGACAACAAACAAGGTGAACGTTTGATGAAAACTGTAGTAGCTTGTAAGTAAAACTTTAAAGCACAAACCACGTCCAATATTGTGTAATAGACGTTCCTTCTTTGAGGAAGGATTAGGATACAAGCATGGAACAACTATCTCTTGAGTGATGTACTTGTTAGATACCACCTTAGGAAAAAACCCAGGTTGGTACGCAGGACTACCTTATCCGTACGAAGGACCAGATAAGGAGAATCACATTGTAACACAGATAACTTGGAGACTCTACGAGTCGAGGAATTAGCTACCCAAAAGGAACTTTCCAAGATAAAGATTGATATCTATGGAACAAAAAAGGTTCAAACGGAACTTCTTGAAGAACCTTAAGAATCAGGTTTAAGCTCCATGGCGGAGCAACAGTTTTAAAACACAGGCTTGGATCTAACAAAGCCCTGAACGTCTAGAATACCTGCCAGACGCTTGTGCAAAAAAATAGACAGAGTAAAAATCTGTCCCTTTTAAGGAATTAGCTGACAACCCTTTCTCAAAAACATCTTGGAGAAAAGATAATATCCTGGGAATCCAGACTTTACTCCATGAGTAACCCTTGGATTCATAACAATCAGATATTTACACCATATCTATGTTCAATTTTCCTAGAGACAGGCTTTCATGTCTGTAATTAAGGTATCAATGACTGACTCGGAGAAGCCATGCTTTGATAACATCAAGCGTTCAGTCTCCAGGCAGTCCATCTCAGATTGATTCTATTTAGATGGTTGAAAGGACCCTGAGGTAGAGGGACCTGTCTCTGAAGCAGAGACCGTGATGGAAAGGATGACATGTCCACCAGATCTGCATACCAGGTCCTGTGTGGCTACGCAGGCGCTGTCAAAAACACCAAAGCCCTCTCCTGTTTGGTCTTGACCTCCGGAGGAAATCCCACTCCCCCGGAAGAAAAGTCTGACAACTTAGAAAATCCACCTCCCAGTTCTCAACACCTGGGATATGGATAGCTGATAGACAAGAGTGAGTCTCTGTCCAGTGAATTATTGTAAGACTTCTAACATCGCTAGGGAACTTCTGTTCCCCCTTGATGGCTGATGTAAGCCACAGTCGTGTATATTGTCCGACTGAGTATGATGTACCTCAGAGTTGCTAACTGAGGCCAAGTCTGAAGAGCATGGAATATCACTCCCAGTTCCAGAATTTTTATTAGAAGGAGGGTCTCCTCCTAAGTCCACTATCCCTGAGCCTTCAGGGAGTTCCAGACTGCATCCCAACCTAAAAGGCTGGCATCTATTGTAACAATTGTCCCATCTGACCAGCGGAAGGTCATACCCTTGGACAGATGGACCCGACATAGTCACCAGAGAAGAGAATCTCTGGTCTCTTGGTCCAGGTTTAACAGGGGGACAAATCTGTGTAATCCCCGTTCCTCTGACTGAGCATGCATAGTTGCAGCGGTCTGAAATGTAGACGTGCAAACGGTACTATGTCCCTTGCCGCTACCATTAAGCCGATTTCATTCATGTACTGAGCCACCGAAAGGCGCGGATGGGATGAAAAAAAAAAAAAACACGGCACAAATTTAGAAACTTTGACAACCTGGACTCCGTCAGGTAAATTTTCATTTCTACAGAATCTATCAGAGTCCCTAGGAGGGAAACCCTTGAGATGGGGGATAGAGAACTCTTTCCTTGTTCACTTTCCACCCATGTGATCTCAGAAATGCCAGTACTACGTCCGTATGAGACTGGGCAATTTGGATGTTTGACGCCTGTATCAGGATGTCGTCTAAATAAGGGGCCACTTCTATGCCCCGCGGTCTAAGGACCGCCAAGCGACCCCAGAACCTCCATAAAGATTCTTGGGGCTGTAGATATCCCAAAGGAAAGAGCTACAAACTGGTAATGCCTGTCTAGAAAGGCAAACCTGAAAAACGATGGTGATCTTTATGCATCACAATGTGAGGATAAGCATCCTTCAAATCCATTGTAGTCCTCTATTGACTCTCCTGGATCATAGTTAAGATGGTACGAATAGTTTCCATCTTAAATGACGGAATTCTGAGGAATTTGTTTAAGATCTTTAGATCCAAAATAGGTCTGAAGGTTCCCTCTCCTTGGGAACCACAAACAGATTTGAGTAAAAACTCTGTCCCTGTTCCTCTCTTGGAACTGGATGGATCTCGTACACAATGTAAGAATGCCTCCTTCTTTATCTGGTTTGCAGATAATTGTGAAAGGCGAAATCTCCCCTTTTTTTGGGGGGGAATCTTTGAAATCCAGAAGATATCTCTGGGATATAAATTCCAATGCCTAGGGATCCTGGGCATCTCTTGCCCATGCCTGGGCAAAGAATGAAAGTCTGCTCCCTATAGGATCCGTTACCGGATAGGGGTCCGTTCCTTCATGCTGCCTTAGAGGCAGCAGCAGGCTCCTTGGCCTGCTTATCTTTGTTCCAGGTCCGATTGTCTCCAGACCGCCTTGGACTGAGCAAAAATTCCCTCTTGTTTTGCCTTAGAGGAAGAGGATGCCACACCTGCCCTGAAGTTTTTAAAAGGTACGAAAAACATAATTTATGTAAGAACTTACCTGATAAATTCATTTCTTTCATATTAGCAAGAGTCCATGAGCTAGTGACGTATGGGATATACATTCCTACCAGGAGGGGCAAAGTTTCCCAAACCTCAAAATGCCTATAAATACACCCCTCGCCACACCCACAATTCAGTTTAACGAATAGCCAAGAAGTGGGGTGATAAAGTGCGAAAGCATATAAAATAAGGAATTGGAATAAATTGTGCTTTATACAAAATCATAACCACCACAAAAAAAGGGCGGGCCTCATGGACTTTTGCTAATATGAAAGAAATTAATTTATCAGGTAAGTTCTTACATAAATTATGTTTTCTTTCATGTAATTAGCAAGAGTCCATGAGCTAGTGACGTATGGGATAATGACTACCCAAGATGTGGATCTTTCCACACAAGAGTCACTAGAGAGGGAGGGATAAAATAAAGACAGCCAATTCCTGCTGAAAATAATCCACACCCAAAATAAAGTTTAACGAAAAACATAAGCAGAAGATTCAAACTGAAACCGCTGCCTGAAGTACTTTTCTACCAAAAACTGCTTCAGAAGAAGAAAATACATCAAAATGGTAGAATTTAGTAAACGTATGCAAAGAGGACCAAGTTGCTGCTTTGCAAATCTGGTCAACCGAAGCTTCATTCCTAAACGCCCAGGAAGTAGAAACTGACCTAGTAGAATGAGCTGTAATTCTCTGAGGCGGAGTTTTACCCGACTCAACATAAGCAAGATGAATTAAAGATTTCAACCAAGATGCCAAAGAAATGGCAGAAGCTTTCTGGCCTTTTCTAGAACCGGAAAAGATAACAAATAGACTAGAAGTCTTACGGAAAGATTTCGTAGCTTCAACATAATATTTCAAAGCTCTAACAACATCCAAAGAATGCAACGATTTCTCCTTAGAATTCTTAGGATTAGGACATAATGAAGGAACCACAATTTCTCTACTAATGTTGTTGGAATTCACAACTTTAGGTAAAAATTCAAAAGAAGTTCGCAACACCGCCTTATCCTGATGAAAAATCAGAAAAGGAGACTCACAAGAAAGAGCAGATAATTCAGAAACTCTTCTGGCAGAAGAGATGGCCAAAAGGAACAAAACTTTCCAAGAAAGTAATTTAATGTCCAATGAATGCATAGGTTCAACGGAGGAGCTTGAAGAGCTCCCAGAACCAAATTCAAACTCCAAGGAGGAGAAATTGACTTAATGACAGGTTTTATACGAACCAAAGCTTGTACAAAACAATGAATATCAGGAAGAATAGCAATCTTTCTGTGAAAAAGAACAGAAAGAGCAGAGATTTGTCCTTTCAAAGAACTTGCGGACAAACCCTTATCTAAACCATCCTGAAGAAACTGTAAAATTCTCGGTATTCTAAAAGAATGCCAAGAAAAATGATGAGAAAGACACCAAGAAATATAAGTCTTCCAGACTCTATAATATATCTCTCGAGATACAGATTTACGAGCCTGTAACATAGTATTAATCACAGAGTCAGAGAAACCTCTTTGACCAAGAATCAAGCGTTCAATCTCCATACCTTTAAATTTAAGGATTTCAGATCCTGATGGAAAAAAGGACCTTGTGACAGAAGGTCTGGTCTTAACGGAAGAGTCCACGGTTGGCAAGAGGCCATCCGGACAAGATCTGCATACCAAAACCTGTGAGGCCATGCCGGAGCTCCCAGCAGAACAAACGAGCATTCCTTCAGAATCTTGGAGATTACTCTTGGAAGAAGAACTAGAGGCGGAAAGATATAGGCAGGATGATACTTCCAAGGAAGTGATAATGCATCCACTGCCTCCGCCTGAGGATCCCGGGATCTGGACAGATACCTGGGAAGTTTCTTGTTTAGATGGGACGCCATCAGATCTATTTCTGGAAGTTCCCACATTTGAACAATGTGAAGAAATACCTCTGGGTGAAGATACCATTCGCCCGGATGTAACGTTTGGCGACTGAGATAATCCGCTTCCCAATTGTCTATACCTGGGATATGAACCGCAGAGATTAGACAGGAGCTGGATTCCGCCCAAACCAAAAGTCGAGATACTTCTTTCATAGCCAGAGGACTGTGAGTCCCTCCTTGATGATTGATGTATGCCACAGTTGTGACATTGTCCGTCTGAAAACAAATGAACGATTCTCTCTTCAGAAGAGGCCAAAACTGAAGAGCTCTGAAAATTGCACGGAGTTCCAAAATATTGATCGGTAATCTCACCTCCTGAGATTCCCAAACTCCTTGTGCCGTCAGAGATCCCCACACAGCTCCCCAACCTGTGAGACTTGCATCTGTTGAAATTACAGTCCAGGTCGGAAGCAAAAAAGAAGCCCCCTGAATTAAACGATGGTGATCTGTCCACCATGTTAGAGAGTGTCGAACAATCGGTTTTAAAGATATTAATTGAGATATCTTCGTGTAATCCTTGCACCATTGCCTCAGCATACAGAGCTGAAGAGGTCGCATGTGAAAACGAGCAAAGGGGATCGCGTCCGATGCAGCAGTCATAAGACCTAGAATTTCCATGCATAAGGCTACCGAAGGGAATGATTGTGACTGAAGGTTTCGACAAGCTGCAATCAATTTTAGACGTCTCTTGTCTGTTAAAGACAGAGTCATGGACACTGAATCCATCTGGAAACCCAGAAAGGTTACCCTTGTCTGAGGAATCAAAGAACTTTTTGGTAAATTGATCCTCCAACCATGATCTTGAAGAAACAACACAAGTCGATTCGTATGAGATTCTGCTAAATGTAAAGACTGAGCAAGTACCAAGATATCGTCCAAATAAGGAAATACCACAATACCCTGTTCTCTGATTACAGACAGAAGGGCACCGAGAACCTTTGTAAAAATTCTTGGAGCTGTAGCTAGGCCAAACGGCAGAGCCACAAACTGGTAATGCTTGTCCAGAAAAGAGAATCTCAGGAACTGATAATGATCTGGATGAATCGGAATATGCAGATATGCATCCTGTAAATCTATTGTGGACATATAATTCCCTTGCTGAACAAAAGGCAAGATAGTCCTTACAGTTACCATCTTGAACGTTGGTATCCTTACATAACGATTCAATATTTTTAGATCCAGAACTGGTCTGAAGGAATTCTCCTTCTTTGGTACAATGAAGAGATTTGAATAAAACCCCATCCCCTGTTCCGGAACTGGAACTGGCATAATTACTCCAGTCAACTCTAGATCTGAAACACATTTCAGAAATGCTTGAGCTTTTACTGGATTTACTGGGACACGGGAAAGAAAAAATCTCTTTGCAGGAGGTCTCATCTTGAAACCAATTCTGTACCCTTCTGAAACAATGCTCTGAATCCAAAGATTGTGAACAGAATTGATCCAAATTTCCTTGAAAAAACGTAACCTGCCCCCTACCAGCTGAGCTGGAATGAGGGCCGCACCTTCATGTGGACTTAGAAGCAGGCTTTGCCTTTCTAGCTGGCTTGGATTTATTCCAGACTGGAGATGGTTTCCAAACTGAAACTGCTCCTGAGGATGAAGGATCAGGCTTTTGTTCTTTGTTGAAACGAAAGGAACGAAAACGATTATTAGCCCTGTTTTTACCTTTAGATTTTTTATCCTGTGGTAAAAAAGTTCCTTTCCCACCAGTAACAGTTGAAATAATGGAATCCAACTGAGAACCAAATAATTTGTTACCCTGGAAAGAAATGGAAAGTAAAGTTGATTTAGAAGCCATATCAGCATTCCAAGTTTTAAGCCATAAAGCTCTTCTAGCTAAAATAGCTAGAGACATAAACCTGACATCAACTCTGATAATATCAAAAATAGCATCACAGATAAAATTATTAGCATGCTGAAGAAGAATAATAATATCATGAGAATCACGATGTGTTACTTGTTGCGCTAAAGTTTCCAACCAAAAAGTTGAAGCTGCAGCAACATCAGCCAAAGATATAGCAGGTCTAAGAAGATTACCTGAACACAGATAAGCTTTTCTTAGAAAGGATTCAATTTTCCTATCTAGAGGATCCTTAAACGAAGTACCATCTGACGTAGGAATAGTAGTACGTTTAGCAAGGGTAGAAATAGCCCCATCAACTTTAGGGATCTTGTCCCAAAATTCGAATCTGTCAGACGGCACAGGATATAAATGCTTAAAACGTTTAGAAGGAGTAAATGAATTACCCAATTTATCCCATTCCTTGGAAATTACTGCAGAAATAGCATTAGGAACAGGAAAAGCTTCTGGAATAACCACAGGAGCTTTAAATACCTTATCCAAACGTTTAGAATTAGTATCAAGAGGACCAGAATCCTCTATTTCTAAAGCAATTAGTACTTCTTTAAGTAAAGAACGAATAAATTCCATTTTAAATAAATATGAAGATTTATCAGCATCAACCTCTGAAACAGAATCCTCTGAACCAGAGGAGTCATCAGAATCAGAATGATGATGTTCATTTAAAAATTCATCTGTAGGGAGAGAAGTTTTAAAAGATTTTTTACGTTTACTAGAAGGAGAAATAACAGACATAGCCTTCTTTATGGATTCAGAAACAAAATCTCTTATATTATCAGGAACATTCTGCACCTTAGATGTTGAAGGAACTGCAACAGGCAATGGTACTTTACTAAAGGAAATATTATCTGCTTTAACAAGTTTGTCATGACAATCAATACAAACAACAGCTGGAGGAATAGCTACCAAAAGTTTACAGCAGATACACTTAGCTTTGGTAGATTCAGCACTAGACAGCGATTTTCCTGTAGTATCTTCTGACTCAGATGCAACGTGGGACATCTTGCAATATGTAAGAGAAAAAACAACATATATATAAAGCAAAATTGAACAAATTCCTTAAATGACAGTTTCAGGAATGGGAAAAAATGCCAAAGAACAAGCTTCTAGAAACCAGAAGCAATAAAAAATGAGACTAAAATAATGTGGAGACAAAAGCGACGCCCATATTTTTTCGCGCCAAATAAGACGCCCACATTATTTGGCGCCTAAATGCTTTTGGCGCCAAAAATGACGCCACATCCGGAACGCCGACATTTTTTGGCGCAAAATAACGTCAAAAAAATGACGCAACTTCCGGCGACACGTATGACGCCGGAAACGGAAATAGAATTTTTGCGCCAAAAGAGTCCGCGCCAAGAATGACGCAATAAAATGAAGCATTTTCAGCCCCCGCGAGCCTAACAGCCCACAGGGAAGAGTCAAATTTTTTGAAGGTAAGAAAAAAACAGAATTTATGTTTACCTGATAAATTACTTTCTCCAACGGTGTGTCCGGTCCACGGCGTCATCCTTACTTGTGGGATATTCTCTTCCCCAACAGGAAATGGCAAAGAGCCCAGCAAAGCTGGTCACATGATCCCTCCTAGGCTCCGCCTACCCCAGTCATTCGACCGACGTTAAGGAGGAATATTTGCATAGGAGAAACCATATGATACCGTGGTGACTGTAGTTAAAGAAAATAAATTATCAGACCTGATTAAAAAACCAGGGCGGGCCGTGGGCCGGACACACCCGTGGAGAAAGTAATTTATCAGGTAAACATAAATTATGTTTTCTCCAACATAGGTGTGTCCGGTCCACGGCGTCATCCTTACTTGTGGGAACCAATACCAAAGCTTTAGGACACGGATGAAGGGAGGGAGCAAATCAGGTCACCTAAATGGAAGGCACCACGGCTTGCAAAACCTTTCTCCCAAAAACAGCCTCAGAAGAAGCAAAAGTATCAAACTTGTAAAATTTGGAAAAAGTGTGCAGTGAAGACCAAGTCGCTGCCCTACATATCTGATCAACAGAAGCCTCGTTCTTGAAGGCCCATGTGGAAGCCACAGCCCTAGTGGACTGAGCTGTGATTCTTTCAGGAAGCTGCCGTCCGGCAGTCTCGTAAGCCAATCTGATGATGCTTTTAATCCAAAAAGAGAGAGAGGTAGAAGTTGCTTTTTGACCTCTCCTTTTACCAGAATAAACAACAAACAAGGAAGATGTTTGTCTAAAATCCTTTGTAGCATCTAAATAGAATTTTAGAGCGCGAACAACATCCAAATTGTGCAACAAACGTTCCTTCTTCGAAACTGGTTTCGGACACAAAGAAGGCACGACTATCTCCTGGTTAATGTTTTTGTTAGAAAACAACTTTTGGAAGAAAACCAGGTTTAGTACGTAAAACCACCTTATCTGCATGGAACACCAGATAAGGAGGAGAACACTGCAGAGCAGATAATTCTGAAACTCTTCTGGCAGAAGAAATTGCAACCAAAAACAAAACTTTCCAAGATAATAACTTAATATCAACGGAATGTAAGGGTTCAAACGGAACCCCCTGAAGAACTGAAAGAACTAAGTTGAGACTCCAAGGGGGAGTCAAAGGTTTGTAAACAGGCTTAATTCTAACCAGAGCCTGAACAAAGGCTTGAACATCTGGCACAGCTGCCAGCTTTTTGTGGAGTAACACAGACAAGGCAGAAATCTGTCCCTTCAAGGAACTTGCAGATAATCCTTTCTCCAATCCTTCTTGAAGAAAGGATAGAATCTTAGGAATCTTTACCTTGTCCCAGGGGAATCCTTTAGATTCACACCAACAGATATATTTTTTCCATATTTTGTGGTAAATTTTTCTAGTTACAGGCTTTCTGGCCTGAACAAGAGTATCAATAACAGAATCTGAGAACCCTCGTTTCGATAAAATCAAGCGTTCAATCTCCAAGCAGTCAGCTGGAGTGACACCAGATTCGGATGTTCGAACGGACCTTGAACAAGAAGGTCTCGTCTCAAAGGTAGCTTCCATGGTGGAGCCGATGACATATTCACCAGATCTGCATACCAAGTCCTGCGTGGCCACGCAGGAGCTATCAAGATCACCGACGCCCTCTCCTGATGGATCCTGGCTACCAGCCTGGGGATGAGAGGAAACGGCGGGAATACATAAGCTAGTTTGAAGGTCCAAGGTGCTACTAGTGCATCTACTAGAGTCGCCTTGGGATCCCTGGATCTGGACCCGTAGCAAGGAACCTTGAAGTTCTGACGAGAGGCCATCAGATCCATGTCTGGAATGCCCCACAGTTGAGTGATTTGGGCAAAGATTTCCGGATGGAGTTCCCACTCCCCCGGATGCAATGTCTGACGACTCAGAAAATCCGCTTCCCAATTTTCCACTCCTGGGATGTGGATTGCAGACAGGTGGCAGGAGCGAGTCTCCGCCCATTGAATGATTTTGGTCACTTCTTCCATCGCCAGGGAACTCCTTGTTCCCCCCTGATGGTTGATGTACGCAACAGTCGTCATGTTGTCTGATTGAAACCGTATGAACTTGGCCTTCGCTAGCTGAGGCCAAGCCTTGAGAGCATTGAATATCGCTCTCAGTTCCAGAATATTTATCGGTAGAAGAGATTCTTCCCGAGACCAAAGACCCTGAGCTTTCAGGGATCCCCAGACCGCGCCCCAGCCCATCAGACTGGCGTCGGTCGTGACAATGACCCACTCTGGTCTGCGGAAGGTCATCCCTTGTGACAGGTTGTCCAGGGACAGCCACCAACGGAGTGAGTCTCTGGTCCTCTGATTTACTTGTATCTTCGGAGACAAGTCTGTATAGTCCCCATTCCACTGACTGAGCATGCACAGTTGTAATGGTCTTAGATGAATGCGCGCAAAAGGAACTATGTCCATTGCCGCTACCATCAAACCTATTACTTCCATGCACTGCGCTATGGAAGGAAGAGGAACGGAATGAAGTGTCCGACAAGAGTTTAGAAGTTTTGTTTTTCTGGCCTCTGTCAGAAAAATCCTCATTTCTAAGGAGTCTATTATTGTTCCCAAGAAGGGAACCCTTGTCGACGGAGATAGAGAACTCTTTTCCACGTTCACTTTCCATCCGTGAGATCTGAGAAAGGCCAGGACTATGTCCGTGTGAGCCTTTGCTTGAGGAAGGGACGACGCTTGAATCAGAATGTCGTCCAAGTAAGGTACTACTGCAATGCCCCTTGGTCTTAGCACCGCTAGAAGGGACCCTAGTACCTTTGTGAAAATCCTTGGAGCAGTGGCTAATCCGAAAGGAAGCGCCACGAACTGGTAATGCTTGTCCAGGAATGCGAACCTTAGGAACCGATGATGTTCCTTGTGGATAGGAATATGTAGATACGCATCCTTTAAATCCACCGTGGTCATGAATTGACCTTCCTGGATGGAAGGAAGAATTGTTCGAATGGTTTCCATCTTGAACGATGGAACCTTGAGAAACTTGTTTAAGATCTTGAGATCTAAGATTGGTCTGAACGTTCCCTCTTTTTTGGGAACTATGAACAGATTGGAGTAGAACCCCATCCCTTGTTCTCCTAATGGAACAGGATGAATCACTCCCATTTTTAGCAGGTCTTCTACACAATGTAAGAATGCCTGTCTTTTTATGTGGTCTGAAGACAATTGAGACCTGTGGAACCTCCCCCTTGGGGGAAGCCCCTTGAATTCCAGAAGATAACCTTGGGAGACTATTTCTAGTGCCCAAGGATCCAGAACATCTCTTGCCCAAGCCTGAGCGAAGAGAGAGAGTCTGCCCCCCACCAGATCCGGTCCCGGATCGGGGGCCAACATTTCATGCTGTCTTGGTAGCAGTGGCAGGTTTCTTGGCCTGCTTTCCCTTGTTCCAGCCTTGCATTGGTCTCCAGGCTGGCTTGGCTTGAGAAGTATTACCCTCTTGCTTAGAGGACGTAGCACTTGGGGCTGGTCCGTTTCTACAAAAGGGACGAAAATTAGGTTTATTTTTGGCCTTGAAAGACCTATCCTGAGGAAGGGTGTGGCCCTTACCCCCAGTGATATCAGAGATAATCTCTTTCAAGTCAGGGCCAAACAGCGTTTTCCCCTTGAAAGGAATGTTAAGTAGTTTGTTCTTGGAAGACGCATCCGCTGACCAAGATTTCAACCAAAGCGCTCTGCGCGCCACAATAGCAAACCCAGAATTTTTCGCCGCTAACCTAGCCAATTGCAAAGTGGCGTCTAGGGTGAAAGAATTAGCCAATTTGAGAGCACGGATTCTGTCCATAATCTCCTCATAAGGAGGAGAATCACTATCGATCGCCTTTACTAGTTCATCGAACCAGAAACACGCGGCTGTAGTGACAGGGACAATGCATGAAATTGGTTGTAGAAGGTAACCTTGCTGAACAAACATCTTTTTAAGCAAACCTTCTAATTTTTTATCCATAGGATCTTTGAAAGCACAACTATCTTCTATGGGTATAGTGGTGCGTTTGTTTAAAGTAGAAACCGCTCCCTCGACCTTGGGGACTGTCTGCCATAAGTCCTTTCTGGGGTCGACCATAGGAAACAATTTTTTAAATATGGGGGGAGGGACGAAAGGTATACCGGGCCTTTCCCATTCTTTATTTACAATGTCCGCCACCCGCTTGGGTATAGGAAAAGCTTCTGGGAGCCCCGGGACCTCTAGGAACTTGTCCATTTTACATAGTTTCTCTGGGATGATCAAATTCTCACAATCATCCAGAGTGGATAATACCTCCTTAAGCAGAGCGCGGAGATGTTCCAACTTAAATTTAAATGTAATCACATCGGGTTCAGCTTGTTGAGAAATTTTCCCTGAATCTGAAATTTCTCCCTCAGACAAAACCTCCCTGGCCCCCTCAGACTGGTGTAGGGGCATTTCAGAACCATTATCATCAGCGTCCTCATGCTCTTCAGTATCTAAAACAGAGCAGTCGCGCTTACGCTGATAAGTGGGCATTTTGGCTAAAATGTTTTTGATAGAATTATCCATTACAGCCGTTAATTGCTGCATAGTAAGGAGTATTGGCGCGCTAGATGTACTAGGGGCCTCCTGAGTGGGCAAGACTCGTGTAGACGAAGGAGGGAATGATGCAGTACCATGCTTACTCCCCTCACTTGAGGAATCATCTTGGGCATCATTTTCAGTGTCACATAAATCACATTTATTTAAATGAGAAGGAACCCTGGCTTCCCCACATTCAGAACACAGTCTATCTGGTAGTTCAGACATGTTAAACAGGCATAAACTTGATAACAAAGTACGAAAAACGTTTTAAAATAAAACCGTTACTGTCACTTTAAATTTTAAACTGAACACACTTTATTACTGCAATTGCGAAAAAGTATGAAGGAATTGTTCAAAATTCACCAAAATTTCACCACAGTGTCTAGCCTTAAAAGTATTGCACACCAAATTTGGAAGCTTTAACCCTTAAAATAATGGAACCGGAGCCGTTTTTAACTTTAACCCCTTTACAGTCCCTGGTATCTGCTTTGCTGAGACCCAACCAAGCCCAAAGGGGAATACGATACCAAATGATGCCTTCAGAAAGTCTTTTCTATGTATCAGAGCTCCTCACACATGCGACTGCATGTCATGCCTCTCAAAAACAAGTGCGCAATACCGGCGCGAAAATGAGGCTCTGCCTATGATTAGGGAAAGCCCCTAAAGAATAAGGTGTCTAAAACAGTGCCTGCCGATATTATTTTACCAAAATACCCAGATTAAATGATTCCTCAAGGCTAAATATGTGTAATATATGAATCGATTTAGCCCAGAAAAAGTCTACAGTCTTAATAAGCCCTTGTGAAGCCCTTATTTACTTTCTGAATAAACATGGCTTACCGGATCCCATAGGGAAAATGACAGCTTCCAGCATTACATCGTCTTGTTAGAATGTGTCATACCTCAAGCAGCAAAAGACTGCTCACTGTTCCCCCAACTGAAGTTAATTCCTCTCAACAGTCCTGTGTGGAACAGCCATGGATTTTAGTAACGGTTGCTAAAATCATTTTCCTCTTACAAACAGAAATCTTCATCTCTTTTCTGTTTCAGAGTAAATAGTACATACCAGCACTATTTTAAAATAACAAACTCTTGATTGAATAATAAAAACTACAGTTAAACACTAAAAAACTCTAAGCCATCTCCGTGGAGATGTTGCCTGTACAATGGCAAAGAGAATGACTGGGGTAGGCGGAGCCTAGGAGGGATCATGTGACCAGCTTTGCTGGGCTCTTTGCCATTTCCTGTTGGGGAAGAGAATATCCCACAAGTAAGGATGACGCCGTGGACCGGACACACCTATGTTGGAGAAATGAATAAATCAAATGCATTATCCCAAATATGAAACTGACTGTCTGAAAATAAGGAAAGTTGAACATTCTGAGTCAAGGCAAATAAATGTTTGAATACATATATTTAGAACTTTATAAACAAAGCGCCCAACCATAGCTTAGAGTGTCACAGAAAATAAGATTTACTTACCCCAGGACACTCATCTACATGTTTGTAGAAAGCCAAACCAGTACTGAAACGAGAATCAGCAGAGGTAATGGTATATATAAGAGTATATCGTCGATCTGAAAAGGGAGGTAAGAGATGAATCTCTACGACCGATAACAGAGAACCTATGAAATAGACCCGGTAGAAGGAGATCACTGCATTCAAATAGGCAATACTCTCCTCACATCCCTCTGACATTCACTGCACGCTGAGAGGAAAACCGGGCTCCAACTTGCTGCGGAGCGCATATCAACGTAGAATCTAGCACAAACTTACTTCACCACCTCCATCGGAGGCAAAGTTTGTAAAACTGAATTGTGGGTGTGGTGAGGGGTGTATTTATAGGCATTTTGAGGTTTGGGAAACTTTGCCCCTCCTGGTAGGAATGTATATCCCATACGTCACTAGCTCATGGACTCTTGCTAATTACATGAAAGAAATTAGACTTTTTTTTTTTTTTGCCCTTGATTTAGACCTATCCTGAGGAAGGGCATGACCTTTTCCTCCAGTGATATAAGCAATAATCTCCTTCAAACCAGGCCCGAATAGGGTCTGCCCCTTGAAGGGAAGTTAAGTAGCTTATTTATTAAAGTCACGACAGCTGACCATGATATAAGCCATAGCGCTCTGCGCGCCAGTATAGTAAAAAACAGAATTCTTAGCCGTTAGTCTAGTCAAATGAACAAGGCATCAGAAAACAAAGGAATTGGCTAGCATAAGCTTGTCAAATATATTCATCCAATGGAGTCGCTTAACTGTAAAGCCTCATCAAGAGACTCAACCCAGAACGCCGCAGCAGCAGTGACAGAAGCAATATATGCAAGGGGCTGCAGGATAAAACCCTGTTGAATAAACATTTTTTATCCATTGGATCTAAAAAGCACAACTGTCCTCGTCAGAGGTAGTGGTACGCTTAGCTAGAGTAGAAACTCTTCTCTCCACCTTAGGAACTGTCTGCCAGAAGTCCCGTGTGGTGGTAACTATTAGAAAACATTCTTCTAAAAAATAGGAGGGGAAGAGAACGGCACACCTGGTCTATCCCATTCCTTATTAAAAAAATTTTTTTTTTAGTAAACCTCTTTAGGTATTGGAAAAACATCAGTAAACACCGGCACTGCATATTATTTATCCAGTCTACACAATTTCTCTGGCCCTGCGATTGTACACATTCATTCAGAGCAGCCAAAGCCTCCCTGAGCAACAAGCATAAATTTTAAATCTAGAAATATCAGAATCAGTTTAAATCATCTTCCCTGAGTCAAAAAAAAAAAAAAAAAAAAATCACCCACAGACTAAGCATATTGTGAGGTAGTATCATACATGGTTCTTAAAGCGTCTGTATGCTCTGTATCTACCCCCAGAGCTAACTGCTTTCCTTTCATTTCAGGTAGTCTGACTAATACTGCTGCCAGAATATTATTCACCACCTTAGCCATGTCTTGTAAAATAAACGCTATGGGCGCCCTTGATGTACTTGGCGCCATTTGAGCGTGAGTCCCTGAAGCGGGAGTCGAAGGGTCTGACACGTGGGGAGAGTTAGTCGGCATAACTTTCCCCTCGACAGAATCCCCTGGTAAAGAAACGCTATGGGTGCCCTTGATGTACTTGGCGCCATTTGAGCGTGAGTCCCTAAAGCGGGAGTTAAAAGGTCTGGCACGTGGGGAGAGTTAGTCGGCATAACTACCCCCACGACAGAATCCTCTGGTGATAATGTTTTTAAAGACAAAAAATGATCTTTGTTTAACATGAAATCAGTACATCTGGTACACATTCTAAGATGGGGTTCCACCATGGCTTTAAAACATAATGAACACAGAGCTTCCTCTATGTCAGACATGTTAGAACAGACTAATAATGAGACTAGTAAGCTTGGAAAACACTTTAAATCAAGTTAACAAGCAAATATATAAAACGTTACTGTGCCTTTAAGAGAAACAAATTTTGCCAAAATTTGAAATAACAGTGAAAAAAGGCAGTTAAACTAACAAAATGTTTACAGTGTATGTAACAAGTTAGCAGAGCATTGCACCCACTTGCAAATGGATGATTAACCCCTTAATACAAAAAACAGATTAACAAAACGAAAAATATGTTTTAAACAGTCATAACAGCTCCTACTTTTGAAGCCCTTTTGAGCCCTTCAGAGATGTCCTATAGCATGCAGGGGACTGCTGAGGGAAGCTGAATGTCACTGTTTGTAATTTTAACTGCACCAACTGTAACTTTTATACTATAACAGTGGAAAGCCTCAGGAAACTGTTTCTATGCAAAATTTAAGCCAGCCATGTGGAAAAAAACTTAGGCCCCAATAAGTTTTATCACCAAACATATGTTAAAAAACGATTAAACATGCCAGCAAACGTTTTAAAACACATTTTTACAAGAGTATGTATCTCTATTAATAAGCCTGATACCAGTCGCTATCGCTGCATTTAAGGCTTTACTTACATTACTTCGGTATCAGCAGTATTTTCTTAGTCAATTCCATTCCTAGAAAAATATTTTACTGCACATACCTTATCTGCAGGAAAACCTGCACGCCATTCCCCCTCTGAAGTACCTCACTCCTCAGAATGTGTGAGAACAGCAAATGGATCTTAGTTACGTCTGCTAAGATCATAGAAAAACGCAGGCAGATTCTTCTTCCAAATACTGCCTGAGATAAACAGCACACTCCGGTGCCATTTAAAAATAACAAACTTTTGATTGAAGAATAAACTAAGTAGAAAGCACCACAGACTCTCACAACCTCCTATCTATGTTGAGGCTTGCAAGAGAATGACTGAATATGGCAGTTAGGGGAGGAGCTATATAGCAGCTTTGCTGTGGGTGGACTCTTGCAGCTTCCTGTTGGGAAGGAGAATATATTCCATAAGTAATGGATGATCCGTGGACTGGATACACTTAACAAGAGAAAAATGACGCAACTTCCGGTGACAAGTATGACGCCGGAAATAACAAAGAAATTTTTTTTGCGCCAAAAAAGTCTGCGCCAAGAATGACGCAATAAAATGAAGCATTTTCAGCCCCCGCGAGCCTAACAGCCCACAGGAAAAAAAGTCAAATTTTAAGGTAAGAAAAAAATTAATTATTCAAATGCATTATCCAAAATAATGAAACTGACTGTCTGAAATAAGGAATATTGAACATCCTGAATCAAGGCAAATAAATGTTTAAACACATATATTTAGAACTTTATATAAAAGTGCCCAACCATAGCTTAGAGTGTCACAAAAATAAGACTTACTTACCCCAGGACACTCATCTACATGTTTGTAGAAAGCCAAACCAGTACTGAAACGAGAATCAGTAGAGGTAATGGTATATATAAGATTATATCGTCGATCTGAAAAGGGAGGTAAGAGATGAATCTCTACGACCGATAACAGAGAAACTATGAAATAGACCCCGTAGAAGGAAATCATTGAATTCAAATAGGCAATACTCTCTTCACATCCCTCTGACATTCACTGCACACTGAGAGGAAAACCGGGCTCCAGCCTGCTGCGAAGCGCATATCAACGAAGAATCTAGCACAAACTTACTTCACCACCTCCATGGGAGGCAAAGTTTGTAAAACTGATTTGTGGGTGTGGTGAGGGGTGTATTTGTAGGGATTTTGAGGTTTGGGAAACTTTGCCCCTCCTGGTAGGAATGTATATCCCATACGTCACTAGCTCATGGACTCTTGCTAATTACATGAAAGAAATGTGGGCATGACATATACCAAAATGGGCCTAGATCAATACCGTGGGTTGTCTACTATATATATATAGTTTTCACAGGTTAAATAAATAAATAAAAAAAAACAAGGCTCTATTTCTGATTAAATGACTTGTACCCATGGGCAGCGCTGCAGAATCTGTTGGCGCTTTATAAATAAAGAATAATAATAGCAAAACTTCTAATCCTAATTTAAATCAATTTGACTTAAATCAAATCCGCTCTGGATGCTAATGTTTAAGTGGAGAGTAATATCCATCTTTTTACAATTTACATTTTTCTAGCTACAGACCAAGAGAAAGCAGGTGTCAGATGAAGACTCTAATGCAGAACTCAGTTGCAGATGAGCTGTTTACCTCCCACGCAGTGTTCCGTTATTTTACATAAACCCTTAAACATAACCGCTGCAGTATTTTAGCAGCTGCATTTTAATATTTAAAAAAGACCAGTAAAAAACAACTTATTTCCACCTAAAGGATGCATTTGTAGCCATCAAATAACTGTTCCTTTAACTTTTAATGTTACTGCCCAACATGTCTTTGGGTTAAATGTATATAAAACCTATACTGCTCTAATGTGCAAGAGCACTTCATGGTTAAAGTCAGCTTCGGATCAGCAATGCACGACCCAACCTAAACACAAAGCCCTGTTACAGTTACACAGTACTGATATAAGCCATTTTTATTTCTTTAACGAGTCATATAGTTATTACAGAAGAAGCCTAAGGTCATATAACCAGCTCAGGAGCAAACAGGAAGGGAACAAATGATAATATCAGTGCAAGAGTTCTCCTAATAAAAACATAGTAAGTGAAGTGAAAGACTGGAGAGGAGTATTCTGGACCTGTAAGGATAACCTTTATCTAGACCACAAATGAATTTCTGACATCCTAAGCTCAAGTGCCATAATGGATAAGCGCCTCATCCTAAATGTCATAAACTGATATGACGTTCACTTCAAACCCAGGAACCAGCAATTCATCAGACCTACATTTACGTGGAACACTACTGCTTTAACCTTGGTTCTGTGTTCTCCAGACGAAGAGTTAAAACTCAGTCGCTGTCAAAACAATTTGACTAAATAACGCACATAAACAACAGCAATTTGCAATAGCAGGAAAGTTTATCCATCAACAAAAAAATTAGTAAGCAGGTGCTATACGATACAGTCATTGTTGTGATGGACTATAATTCATATAAATTGTATGTAGTTTTCTAGAGCACCAGGTCCATAAACAATATAAATAAATCAGAATAAAAAATGTGGTTAATGAAAGAAATTAACGCCGTTATGAACATTAGAACGAAATAAGCATAGGACAAATGAATTGCCAAATACACAACCAGCCCTGGTAAGCATGGAACCTTATTAGAGCTGTAATTGTATGTACTAAAAAAAAAACATTGCAATATACTTTTATAAAATTGTTGGCCTTTTATAATTACTGTAAAAAGTGGAAGTGCAGATTCCAGAGTGCTGTACTCCTCACAGTCATTGACTGCACTACTGACCCACTGAATGACTGTTATACTGGCTTTAGCAGATATCTACAAAACAATGTACTTTATTCTAATATAATGACTGTGGCTAGCCTTGCTGTCAGCAGAATAAAGCCCGGATTGGCTTCTTCAAATAAGGCAAATGGTGGGTTAAGTTTGGATATTGAAAAACAATCACATTAAACAAGTTGTTAATTTGTTTTAAAAAACGTTTAGATTTGGCAATACATTATTTTATAGCAAGACAACAAAACATCTTGTAATTACAAGGTGCTCACTGTCCCTTCAATAGTAAAATTAAATAAAGCAGTTAAGCTGGGAAGCTATGAATGGCAGGTGGGAAAAGGATGCTTTTGGATTGTGGGATGCGGCCCAGTGGAAAAGCCATCACTATTGGTGTTTGTGTCGTGGACTTCGGCCCAGATGACAAACCACCACTATTGATGTTTGGGTTGTGGATGTGGACTGCAACCCAGTGGACAGGTTACCACTGCTGGCATTTGGGTTGTGGACAATGGACCTGTGGACAAACTACCACTTCTGGTGTTTGAGTTGTGGACAGTGATCCAGTTGACAAGATATCACTGCTGCTGTTTGAGTTGTGGACAGTGGTCAAACTATCAATACTGGTGTTTGCAATGTGGACAGCAGCAAAGTGTACAAGCTACCACTGCTGGTGTTTGGGTTCTGGACAGAGGTCTAGTTGACAAGCTACCGCTGTTGGCATTTGGGTTCTAGACAGTGGCCCAGTTGACAAGCTACCACTGCTGGGGTGTGGGTTCTAGACAGTGGTCCAGTTGACAAGCTACCACTGCTGGGGTTTGGGTTCTAGGCAGTGGCCTAGTTGACAAGCTACCATTGTTGGTGTTTAGGTTCTAGACAGTGGCTCAGTGGACAAGCTACCACTAATAGTGTTTGAGTTGTAGACAGCGGCCCAGTGGACAAGCTAACAATACTGACTCCAAAGTTTGATATAAACTTATCAAGTACTGATTTCATACACTATTACAGTCTACATTCATCACAGACATAACTATAAAGTTAGATTAATCCCTGTGTAGAGCTGCAGTGCTCATGAAGTATGTATAATGAGGCTTACTGTTAATACCGTGCCTTGCTACAACCTCTGGAATGTTTTATACGATCAGTCACATGTTTCTAATGAACAGATTACCTAATAAATTATAATACAAACATGTTTAACTGCATGCAGTTATTGCAAGTGGTTCTATATTCAACTTCACCAAGTGCTACACAGAAGCACATAGAAAATCCTCTAAATGGTCCAGGAACACAGCAGGAGGCCAGAGAATGCTGTATAAATTGTCACCATCTTTAGCGCATTTGCAACCTGCACCACTTGTAGGCACGAATAACAAGGTAATAATTGTGTTTTACAATAATCTAATACACCACAGCCCTGGAGAAGAATGTTACCAGGGAACGACTGTACTGAAAAGTGTCACAATATCCGAGATCTATCTGACTGCTCAATAAAATAATAACAGACATTTATAATGTGCTACTCACAGTAACAGTTGCACGTCTATAGAACAAATGTGCTGCTTCCGTTTCCTTTTTATAAGGGGCAGCAAACTATGCCCCCTCCACCATTAAGGTCACTGGAAATGTAATTCTCATAAAATATTTGGTTAAAAAAATAAATAAATAACAATATACTTTATTTTTTCTTGTCTTCTTTTGCTGTAAAATATCTCTGGAAAAAACAGAATTTATGCTTACCTGATAAATTACTTTCTCTTGCGGTGTATCCAGTCCACGGATTCATCCTTTACTTGTGGGATATTCTCATTCCCTACAGGAAGTAGCAAAGAGAGCACACAGCAAAGCTGTCCATATAGCTCCCCCTCTAGCTCCACCCCCCAGTCATTCGACCAAAGGTTAGGAAGAAAAAGGAGAAACCATAGGGTGCAGTGGTGACTGTAGTTTAAACAAAAAATGTTTTACCTGACTTAAATGCCAGGGCGGGCCGTGGACTGGATACACCGCAAGAGAAAGTAATTTATCAGGTAAGCATAAATTCTGTTTTTTCTTGCAAGGTGTATCCAGTCCACGGATTGATCCTTTACTTGTGGGATACCAATACCAAAGCTTTAGGACACGGATGAAGGGAGGGAACAAGACAGGTACCTTAAACGGAAGGTACTACTGCTTGCAAAACCTTTCTCCCAAAAATAGCCTCCGAAGAAGCAAAAGTATCGAATTTGTAAAATTTGGCAAAAGTATGCAGTGAAGACCAAGTCGCTGCCTTACAAATCTGTTCAACAGAAGCCTCATTTTTGAAAGCCGATGTGGAAGCCACTGCTCTGGTAGAATGAGCAGTAATTCTTTCAGGAGGCTGCTGGCCAGTAGTCTCATAGGCCAAACGGATGATGCTTTTCAGCCAAAAGGAAAGAGAGGTAGCAGTCGCTTTCTGACCTCTCCTCTTACCAGAATAGATAACAAACAAGGAAGATGTTTGTCTGAAATCCTTAGTTGCTTGTAAACAGAACTTTAAAGCATGAACTACATCAAGATTGTGTAATAGGCGTTCCTTCTTCGAAAGATGGATTAGGACACAGAGAAGGAACAACTATTTCCTGGTTAATATTCTTGTTAGAAACAACTTTAGGAAGAAAACCAGGCTTGGTACGCAAAACTACCTTATCTGCGTGGAACACCAGGTAAGGTGAATCACACTGTAAGGCAGATCATTCTGAAACTCTTCGAGCAGAAGAGATAGCTATCAAAAACAAAACTTTCCAAGATAACAACTTAATGTCTATGGAATGTAAAGGTTCAAACGGAGCCCCTTGAAGAACTGAAAGAACTAGATTCAAACTCCATGGCGGAGCCACAGGTTTATAGACAGGCTTGATTCTGACTAAAGCCTGAGCAAACGCTTGAACGTCTGGTACATCTGCCAGACACTTGTGTAACAGGATATATAAAGCAGATATTTTTCCTTTTAAGGAACTAGCTGACAATCCTTTCTCCAGTCCTTCTTGGGGAAAGGACAATATCCTGGGAATCCTAATCTTACTCCATGAGTAACCCTTGGATTCACACCAACAAAGATATTTCCGCCATATCTTATGGTAGATTTTCCTGTTGACAGGCTTTCTAGCCTGAATCAGAGTATCTATAACTGACTCAGAGAACCCACGCTTTGATAGAATTAAGTGTTCAATCTCCAAGCAGTCAGACGTAGAGAAACTAAATTTGGATGCTTGAACGGACCCTGTATTAGAAGATCCTGCCTCATTGGCAGTGTCCATGGTGGGACAGATGACATGTCCACTAGGTCTGCATACCAAGTCCTGCGTGGCCATGCAGGCGCTATCAGAATCACCGAAGCCTTCTCCTGCTTGATTCTGGCAACCAGACGCGGGAGGAGAGGAAACAGTGGATAAACATAAGCCAGATTGAAGGACCAAGGCGCTGCTAGAGCATCTATCAATACCGCCTTGGGATCCCGGGACCTGGACCCGTAGAGAGGAAGTTTGGTGTTCTGGCGGGACGCCATCAGATCCAACTCTGGGGTGCCCCATAGCTGAGTCAGCTGGGCAAATACCTCCGGGTGGAGTTCCCACTCCCCCGGGTGAAAAGTCTGACGACTTAGAAAATCCGCCTCCCAGTTGTCTACTCCTGGGATGTGAATTGCTGAGAGATGGCAGGAGTGATCCTCCGCCCACCTGATTATTTTGGTTACTTCCATCATCGCTAGGGAACTCTTTGTTCCCCCCTGATGATTGACGTAAGCTACAGACGTGATGTTGTCCGACTGAAACCTGATGAATTTGGCCGCCGCTAGTTGAGGCCATGCCTGAAGAGCGTTGAATATCGCCCCCAGTTCCAGAATGTTTATCGGGAGAAGAGTTTCTTCCCAAGACCATAAGCCCTGAGCTTTCAGGGAGTCCCAGGAGTCCTTAAAACAGTACCGATATTTTATATTAATCGGGTGTCAGATTTTAAGTAAGCTATCCTATAATAGTGCCTTCAAACCATAAAGTACAATCTTTGATTTCAGTATACATATCACCGCAGTGGATAAGCAACATTTGGGGGATTGGAATAATGTAGATATTTGCCAGTATGACTAGTTAATTAACCCACAAATTCACAATATACATGAACCATAACCGGTACATCTTAAGGATACTACACAGGCATCTTTTAATGCCAGCATTATTGAACAACGTTTTAAGGTTGATAATTATTAAGACACGATAAGCCCTTGGCACGTATTATTCAGTAGATGGGGCATTTAATATAGTATAAGATTCACCAAAAATATAACGTAACAAGACCACTATAAGTGAGATTAAACAAAAGCTACAAATCTTATTAGTTTTTCGATCATAGTTACTATTTATTTTACCCAACCTGTTATTTTACCAACTTTATGTAGATATATTGCCATACCAGAGGATTGAAGGTGTATCCAAAAACTAACTTATGAGGTTATCAACTACAATTCCATTCCCATTGTGTGGCATTACCCATTATTCCCAACCCTAATATTATAGATTGCAACTTACTTAATTGAATTTAAATAGCAGACGTATATTTTAAATGTTTTGTCCTTGTCTGTATTTACTATTTTAAAAATTTCTATTAAAGGTTAAATTTTATCAAATCTAGCTCCACACTGCATCCAAAAGTCTCAAACAGTCTATCCCTTCTAATCTCATTACAGGAAAGTGAGTGCTTAACACATCCACATCCGTTGTATACTGATATTGTTCTAGAACTACTAAAGAGGTAGGCAAACGAATAAGAGAGCATTTGTCTTATATCACCAGCAAACGTAAATGCTCAGCACTCTCTACACACTTTATTGATTTTCACCATCAGGATGTGAGATATTTTAAATGGCAGGCTATTGAACAGATTAGAACACCACCTAGGGGTGGAGACAAGCTTCCCATACTCTGTAAACAGGAAACATATTGGATTTTCAAAACCAGATGTTTATTACCATTGGGGTTTAATTCAGAGTATGATATTATTAATTATTGGCAGAAATAATTAATATTATCCAGATTCCCATGGCATTATTCTATTAGTCAGTTAGAAATGAATATTTATAGATACACTATTAGATGTCTGTTCATAGTATGTTTTCTGACACTTCATCTTAATGTATGTTTCGAGAGTGTTTAAGAAATGAAACAGACTTTTTTTTTTTCTATACAGATTAATAATCGGTTTAACGAGCATAGATTTAATATCAAATATTATCTATAGTTTATACTTAATGAGACAGATATTCTTTAATATTGATGGGTTCTATACCCCATGAGTATGCAGTGTTTGCAATAGTTACTTGTCCTTTGAGGAAAATGCTAGATGCAACACTTAGCGTGGCACTCAGATCCTTATATATATATGCATTTTTGTTCTTATAAGGTAATCTTAGGTATTATTAATTATACACCTCTCATTCATTCATTAACTGACTTCATCATATGTATATCTTAATGCATACATCTGCACTTGTCTGTATATATGCACCTTTTCATGTCGACAGTATCATTATTATTACACTTTTGTCATTTTGTTACTTGTATAGATATAAGCATTATTCTGCTATATATGTTCTAGCAGTGAATTTAATGGAAACTATTGACCATCTTGTTGTCATATACTCCAGTAACAAATATAAATGCATTCATAGTTTAATGTTCTAGAGTTTAACATCAGAACCATCTAATAGTCATTTAATCACTGTGAATAATGTGTTTGTACATATGCCAGCAAGCTTTTAAAGGGTTAAACTGTTAGCCATTTGTTTTTAACCAATCAAATCATTGTGTGTTTAGCATAAAAGGGAGCACCCCCTCACAGGTGCTATTCTATGATTACGGTCAATACGACGGAAACCGGTCAGAATCAGCATTGCTAACAGCCTAACCACATGGTTTTGTATGTCTACATACTTTTTTATGGAATAAAGTGATCTGTTTTTCTATCACTTTGGCTTCGTTTATGGTACTTTTCTATTTTTTTGCATCTTATAGTGGATTGTTGGGGCATCCACACCTCATTTCTACGAAGCTGCTTTTTGTCTGTTGGGCTCAACATACATAGATATATGTATTTTTTTATAATGGCCAACTTTATTTACAGTGAGCAATTGTGATTCCTTGCCTAACTTGATTTGGGGACCCTGGAGGATTTGTGCTTGTATCCCTGCCAGAGGAGTGGCCAGGTGTGGACTCACAGCAATTGGTTCCTATTACGCCGACAGCGAGGACCATACAGCTGATTCAGACGTCCTGTACTGCAAGCCGGAAAAAAATCCCCATTGATTGGCCGGATCATCATCACGTAGTACGCCACGTCATTGTCATTCTACAGCAAACAGAAGGGTCGGAAAACCCCTATTGATTGGTTGGCTCGTGATCACGTGGTACGCCACGTCAGAGCTATATTACTCACAGCCAGCAAGGGAAGAGGATACCGCTTCAGCTACACGCTGCTTTGGATCTACATGTCAGCGTTTATCAGCTGTGATTGCCTATGCTGTTGTACACTTGGTGACTGGTGAGTGTTAGCTTCATTGCTATTGTGACATCAAGTTTATCAGCTATATCTACTTATGCTGCACTTGTGCTGGTTAATAAAACGTGACGATTGGGGTGTGCATGCTCTATTGCCACTGTGAAATCAAGTACTGTTTTTGAGCTGTGAAACTGGTGATTTGGGATCATTTGACCACGGTATTGTTTCATATACTTGGACTATAATATGATGGTTCACATAAATGTTTGGTCCATATACACACTAGTATATGTGATAGCCTGCCTTGTATATTTTTTTTAACAGGCTCAGGGGTCTTTCCTAAGTGTGTTTTCCTTTACCTACATTCAGCCACTGTATTTGGATATTTAAAGGAAGTCGATATTTACTCCTGGCCATATACACTACTTATTATATATTTTTTCTATAACACACAGCATAAAGCAAAAAATCTGAGATGTTGTATATCTTATTTGCATAGCTCACCCAGAGTCCTCTTGTGCATTGGTAACAGTGTATATGGAGTTTTACTTGGTGAAAGCAAGCAGGGGCACTTGCCTAGGTGTGCTAATTTCCTATGCAACAATTTTTATACATTTACTTTTGAGACATGGAGGATTTTAATCCCAGACTTTTATCTCCACCATAATTTTAATGAATATATATATACTGTGTATATATATATATATATATATATATATATATATATATATATATATATACACACACACACACATACACCCACACAATATAAATATTAAAAATACACACACATACACACACACATATTTATTCTATGAATAGCTTGAAGTAAGTGACAATCAAGATTATTCGCATTTGAAAACACACTGCTACTGGCAAGAATAATAAAAGCTTTTGGTTTTCTTATCTCATTTTCACAATATGATAGAAGGTCTCTGTAACCTTGAAGATAAAACAGCACCTACAAAAAAAAATCCTATTGATTGCAGAGCATTAAATTAAAGGGGTAGTGGAGATCTTAAATGTTTCATGCTCCGATGGTTCTATTTTGTTCTGGTCTTGCTAACTGAAAAGTCAGAGGAAGAAGACTATATGAATAATTCAGGAGCCCGAGTCTCATGTTTATTTTAAGCAACGATCACAAGAGCACCTGGGCTGACAGGTTCTCAGTCTTGTGAAGAGCTGCCTGCCTCAGCATCCAAGCTCTTTAGTGATTTAAAGGGTGATGTTTTAGAAGCCAAAATCTCTAGCATTTAATGTTCCATCAATCACAACAACTCTCAATCCTTTTGTGAGCTGTTAGTAATCTAACAAAAGCAAATATCGCCAATATCACTTACTAGTCAACCAAGACTTTATATTTCTAGATGTTGGAATCACAAATAAATATGTCCCCTAGATTTGTTACTATGTAACACACAGACTGTTTAACAGATATATACATATAGCTACACATGAAGTATGCCTTTTATTTATATAATGCGCATAGTGTTTTGTCATCTTACAGCAGATCCATAAAAAGCAAATTAAGGCCCTGCTGTTATTGTCTTTGGGATTACAGAACAAGCAGTAAGAACATTTCATCACATCAGCAGAAGGGGGTATATTAGTGCTATTTTTCATCTGAGTTACTATGCCACAAGGAACTATATATATATCCATTCTAGGAGAAAAACTGAAGCCACTCATTCTTTATCAACATGAAAAAGAATGGCAAGAGAAATAAAGAACCCAATGGAACCAATAACCACTGGGAATTACAAGTGAATGTGGGAAGAAAATAGAAACCAGCCATCAAATACAGTGTATGAAAAGATAATCAGAGCGAACTCATAAAATGTATTCTAATCAGGACACAGCAAATGTGTAACGTAGGAGCTATCCTCAATACTGAGGAACATTAACAAATTGTATATAAACATTATACTGTATAAATAAAAAAACAACATAGGATTAAAGGGACATTAAACCCAAAACATTTCTTTCATTTTAAACAACATTCCAATTTACTTATATTATCTAATTTGCTTCATTATTTAGATATCCTTTATTTAAGAAATAGCAATGCACATGGTATAGCCAATCACATGAGGCATCTATGTGCAGCTACCAATCAGCAACTACTGTGCATATCTAGATATGCTTTTCAGGACAAAATATCAAGAGAATGAAGCAAATTAGATAACAGAAGTAAATTAGAAAGTCGTTTTAAATGGTATTCTCTATCTGAATCATGAAAGAAAAAAATAGGGTGTAATGTCCCTTTAATTGTTTTTTTGATTCCCAGGATCTGCCAAGCCTATATATATAAAAATAAATACTTTCACAAGCGTGTTATACATATATAAAGATAAAGGGTTTCACAAGTGT
Source organism: Bombina bombina (assembly GCF_027579735.1). NCBI lineage: Eukaryota > Metazoa > Chordata > Amphibia > Anura > Bombinatoridae > Bombina > Bombina bombina. The sequence goes on along the minus strand of NC_069503.1, from coordinate 1,138,623,407 downwards.
TTTATATATATATATATATACACAGATAAAGGGTTTCACAAGCGTGTTTTATATATATATATATATATATATATATATATATATATATATATATACACAGATAAAGGGTTTCACAAGCGTGTTATATATATATATATATATATATATATATATACATACATACAGATAAAGGGTTTCACAAGCGTGTTTTATATATATATATATATATATATATATATATATATACACACACAGATAAAGGGTTTCACAAGCGTGTTTTATATATATATATATATATATATATATATATATATATATATATATATATGCAATTGCTAGTTACATGCCAATAAGAGACCCCAAAATAGACGTTTTCCCAAACAACCCCTTAGCTCTGCTATAAGTAAGCTTTTTGCGCTCGTCGAGTAGCACATGTACTACAAGATGAAAGTAAAAAGTTTTTCGCATGAGCGCTAACACGACACACGCAAAAACTTTGTATATCGCTCCCGCGTTAATGTATTCCCCCATAGACTTCAAAGGAGTGTGAAAAGTGGGGGGAAAACTAACACTCATACTCCATAACACCCATACCAAGTGCGCTAACACAACATGAAATATTAATATTTCGCATTCCAATGTTCTTCAAATAGAAGAAAATGTTCTATTTATTCTTAAATACATATTTATATATATATATATATATATATATATATATATATATATATATATATATATATATATATATATGATGGTATTTTAGTACAATATATATCTATACATACAGTACATACAGATAGATAGATAGATAGATAGATAGATAGATAGATAGATAGATAGATAGATAGATGATAGATATAGGAATCTCTATTTAAAAATACTTAGATAATATTCCCTTATGTGAAGAACATTGAAATTTGAAATATTTACAGTACATACTTATACAGATTTAGATGTATATGTATGTATCCCTATTTTAAAGCCCTTTGCATACTTTTACACCTGAGCCCTCATATCTTTGAGCCCTTATAACTTTTTTCTGCAATATTTTGTTAAATGTATTTATAAAGTGTTTTTTCCACTTTTTAGTCAATCGTGACAGCTAACCAGAGCTATGAAGTTGAGCAGTCCGACACACGATAAATTCAATTGCGCTCAAGCAAACGCGTTTACTTTTAACTCGTAATACGCGCGCTACTTCCAACACTCGCGCATGATAACCCTTTTCGCTTGCACAGTTAGCGCGCAACTCATAACATATATTAGACATGTTGCATACCCCTTCAGCCTTTCCATAACAGTATCATATTTAAAAAAATAATTTATGCTTTCCAGATAAATTCCTTTCCTTACTGTTGGGAAATCGAACACCTGGCCATCAGGAGGAGGCAAAGACACCCCAGCCAAAGGCTTAAATACTCCTCCCACTTCCCCTTGTTCTGCAGAGGGAACAAGGAAAAGTAGGAGAAACATCAGGGTATAAAAGGTGCCAGAAGAAATAATATAAAAAGGGAGCAGCCCATCAGAAAAATAAATGATGTGCAAGGTTATGGACTCTCCCTGCCAGGAAGAAAAGGAATTTATCTGGTAAGCATAAATTAGGTTTTCATACCTAAGATAGGGAGAGTCCACGGCTTCATTCCTTAGTGTTGGGAAAACTATACCTAAGCTCCAGAGGAGCTTAATGAATAACGGGAGGGAACAGAAAAAAGAGGCGGACCCTATTCTGAGGGCACCACAACCTGCAAAACTTTACTCCTGAAAGCTGCTTCAGCCGAAGCAAACACATCAAACTTGTAAAATTTAGAAAACGTGTGTAAGGAAGACCAGGTAGCCGCCTTACAAATCTGATCCATTATAGCTTTGTTCTTAAAAGCCCAAGAGGAAGTCACTGCTCTAATGGAATGAGCCGTTACTATCTCACGAGGCTGTCGTCCCGCTGTCTCATAAGCTAAGTGAATGACACTCCTCAACCAGAAAGATAGAGAAGTCGTAGTTGTCTTTTGCCCCTTACGTTTTTTCGATAAGGATACAAGGAAGGAACAACAATTTCTAGATTAATGTTACGATTCAACACCACCTTAGGTAGGAACCCTAGTTTAGAGCGTAAAATCACCTTATCAGCATTAAAAAAAACAATCGGCCGCCAGCAGGGAGGTGTCAATCAACCCGATCGCACTCAATCTGGTTGATTTCCGGCGATTCCTGTCCGCCTGCTCAGACTCGCCAGAAACAAGGCCCTTCAAGCTCTGTTCAGAGCTTGATAAATGGGCCCCATTAAATCTAGATTTTGATGAACGAATGGACCCTGTATCAGCAAATCTCTGTAACAAGGTAACCTCCACTGAGGAGATGAGGACATCCCCACCAGATCCACAAACAACGTCCTTCGTGGCCACGATAGAGCAATCAGAATCCCAGATGCTCGCTCCTGCTTGATGCGAGCCACCACAGGAGAGAGAAGCGGTAATGGAGGAAAAAGATATATGAGTCTGAACCTCCATGGTACTGATAGGGCATCTATCAGTTCTGCCTGAGGATCCCTCGACCTCGACCCGTACCTGGGTAGCTTGGTATTGAGATGGGATGCCATGAGATATATCTCTGGCGTCCCCCACTCGCTGCATATCTCGGCAAACACCTCGGGTGATGAGACCATTCCCCTAGGTAAAAGGATTGCCTGCTGAGGAAGTCCACTTCCCAGTTGTCCACACCCGGAATGTGAATTTGTGAGTCTCCGCCCACTCTAGGATCTGAAAAACTTCTCTCATCGCCAAGGAACTTCTCGTACCCCCTTGATGGTTGATATAGGCAACCAAGGTTTTGTTGTCTATTTGGAAAATGATAAACTGGGACGAACCCAGAAGCGGGTAAGCCTTCAAGGCATTGATGGTTGCCCGGAGTTCCAAAATATTGATCGGTAGGGAGGACTCCTCCTGAGTCCACAGATCTTGTGCCTTCTTGGCACCCCAAACGGCTCCCTAGCCGGAAAGGCTTGCGTCCGTAGTCACAATCTCCCAGGGCGGTCTCAAAAAGCACGTGCCTTGGGACAGATGATCTGGACAGAGCCACCAGGACAGCAAGTTTTTGACAGGTTGTGCAGCACGATCTGTTGAGACAGATCTGAATGGTCGCCGTTTGATTGCCTCAGCATGCATGGTTGTAAGGGTCTGAGATGGAATCTGGCAAAAGGAATGATGTCCATGCAGGACACCATGAGTCCAATTACCTCCATACACTGAGTCACTGAGAGTCTCAAGGAGGCCTGGAGGGCAAGACATACAGAAGTTAGCTTGCAACGTCTCTGATCTGTGAGGAATATTCTCATGGATATGGAGTCTATTATAGTTCCCAGGAAATTCATCCTTGTACTTGGAGTAAGAGAACTCTTTTCCAAGTGTATCTTTCATCCATGTAATCCAAGAAGATTGAGAAGGGACTCTGGATGTTCTTCCGCTAGACGAAAAGATGGTGCCTGTACCAAGATATCGACCAGTTAAGGCACTACTGCAATACCTAGTGTTCTAGCAACGCCTAGAAGAGCCCACAGAAAGTTTGTAAATATCCTTGGAGCAGTAGCTAGGCAAAACGGAAGAGCTATGAACTGGAAGTGCTGGTCCAGAAAAGCAAACCTCAGGAACTGAAAATGTTCCCTGTGAATGGGACGTGAAGGTATGCATCCTTCAGGTCTATTGTGGTCATAAACTGTCCATCCTGAACCAGAGGAAGGAAGGATTGATTGTATTGTCTCCATCTTGAAAGAGGGAACACTCAGAAACTTGTTTAGGAACTTTATGTCCAGGAGTTTCCTCCATGAAAAGGTTTGAATAAAACCCCAAACCTCTTTCTGCTGTAGGTAATCCTAGAGAGGAGAGATCCAGTACGCAACCTAAGAAGGTAGCCCTCCTTTCTGGTCTTGCAGAAAGACTGGAGAGTAGGAATCTGCCCCTGGGTGGATGAGACTTAAATCCTATCCTGTATCCTTGAGATACAACCTCCAGGATCCAAGGATCCTGTACATCCTGGAACCAAGCGTCTGAAAAAAGAGAAGTCTGCCCCCTAGTCGATATGAATCCAATTCGGGCACCAACTCTTCATGACGATTTGTTCTCGACGGGCTTCTTAGTCTGTTTAGACTTATTCCAGGAGTGAGCCGGCTTCCAAGTACTCTTGGACTGCTCGGACTTGGAAGAGGACTGCTGTCGTTGTGACTTGTCAGCAGGAAAGGAACGAAAATTAGACAGTTGCCTTAGGCTTATTCTTCTTATCCTGTTGTAGGAAGGCACCTTTCCCTCCGGTAACCGTAGAGATAATGCAGGCCAGCCCTGGACCGAATAAAATCTTCCTCTTGAAAGGAAGAGAAAGGAGTCTGGATTTAGAAGTCATATCCGCAGACCAAGATTTCAACCAGAGAGCCTGGCGGGCTAGAAACGCAAAGCCAGCAGCCTTTGCAGTTATGCAAATAATCTTCAAATTTGCATCACAAATGAAGGAGTTAGCAATTCTCAGTGCTTTAATTCTACTGAATATCCTCGAAGGGAGTCTCCACCTCAATGAGCTCCAACACAGTGTCACACCAGTAGGTAGCTGCTCCAGCAACCGCGGCTCCAGCTGCTGCCGGTTGAAATAAAAACCCTGTATGTTGAAACATCTTCCTCACAAAAGTTTCCATTTTTTTATCCATAGGCTCTCTAAAAGTGGAACTATCCTCCAGAGGTATAGTAGTAGGCTTAGCCATCGTAGAAATAGCGTCATCCACCTTAGGGATGGAGCCCCACAAATCTAATTGAGAGTCAGAGACCAGGAATCATTTCTTAAAAGTAGACGAGGGGGAAAAAGAAGTTCCTATTCTTTCCCATTTGTTACTCATAATGTTAACCATCTTAACTGGCACAGGAAAAGTCAGAGGGACCTTCCTGTCTTCATAAACCCTGTCTAATTTAGGGATTTTAGGCTCCTCAGGGAGTGTAGCCTCTGGAACCATTAGTGTAGACAGAGCATCCATTAATAAAAAAATGCAGATGCTCAATTTTAAATCTAAAGGAGGGCTCCTCTGCTGAAGGAGGTTTAGTAACTGAAGTCTCCGACTTCTGAAGCTACATAGGTTAACTCATCCTCAGATAGATGGGATATAGTAGCTAAATCCGACAAATATTTAGATGACTCTAGGTCAGGAGAACTATGTTTAATCTTTCTCTTGCGTTTGTTATAGCGAGGCAAGGCACTCAAGGCAGCAGACACCACAGATTGTAACTGCATGGTAAAGTCTGCTGGAAAATGGCCCCCTCCAGATGGAGGATTAGTTGAGCCGCGGAGAACTGCATGTGGAGCGGGTAATGTAGAAAGGGTAGTAATTTCTCAAGACCCAGATTCCTGAGAAGTATAAGGCTCAGAAGGGCTAATAGCGCTATGAGTATTAGCAGGCTTGTCTCCCTTCTTAGACTTTAGAACAGTGTTTAGGCAAATGGAACAAAATTGAGCAGCGGGCGGGCATACCACAACCTCCTCACAATATAAATAGGAATTATTCATCAGTACAGAAGGAGCGGAACCTTCTAATGTAGCATCAGAGTCCTCCATAGCTTTGTATATACCCACAGAAAAACAATAAAAAGAAACGATTTTATTTAATAAAACAGCACCTCAATACTCCCAATGGCTGGGGCACACACCATCTCCTAGACCTACACAGCTAACAGTGAAAACGCTCTCCTCAGGAGTGATGTCGGCAGCAGGATCTTAGGAAAAGAAAGAGACTGCACCCGGTCACGTGATGCATAAGACAGGACTTCTCCTGCTATGAAAAAGGGCGCTAAGCTATTATGAGCTGCTCAACACTTCAAAAACAAAAGTGAAACCTGTTTGTTCCAAGCCAAAAAACACACACAGTCTATGAGCCTAAAAAACTCTCACATTAAGCAAATATAAATCCCCAAGCTGTTCAAATAATCTCCCTGAAGGAGATATTAACTCTTGATCCTATAGAGGTATAAAGGAGCCACACTGTGACCCTGTATAGCGCTTTAAATTGTATACATAAAAAACGGTCTTACCCTCCAGGATCCATGCTGTGGAACAGGCACAGCCTCTCAAGTGTGACAATCTTGCAGCAGCGCTTCTGACATAGACTTAAGTGTATTAATCAATAGACAACTAGTACGCTAGTGACAAAAGGTGTCACTACAGTACTTGTAAGAGGCGCCTAGGAGCAAATGAAAACTACTAAAAAATATGAATAATATGACAATAAGCAAAAATATATCAAATATATCAAAATTACAATATAATATCAGTGAACCAGTGTATAAGGGTATACAGACTGATAGTCCAATGGGTAATGGACGATGATGTAACAGTCCTGTTAATACAGTTACAGATAGTCTCAAATGATGTGCATCCAAAGCAGTAGGCCGCTCCTCCGGGGTGTCGTGCCGCGACACAGATCAAGAGAATCTAAACAAATCAAAATAGAGGGCGCCACTCTATTTTGATTTGTTTAGATGGACTTGAGTGTGTAGCAGCAAGCAGTGAAACTCGTCAACATTGATTGCTCAGGAGCTGTTAGCGACAGTCTGGATGGGTTCACAGAAAAAGATAATTTATGTAAGAACTTACCTGATAAATTAATTTCTTTCATATTGGCAAGAGTCCATGAGCTAGTGACATATGGGATATACAATCCTACCAGGAGGGGCAAAGTTTCCCAAACCTCAAAATGCCTATAAATACACCCCTCACCACACCCACAATTCAGTTTAACGAATAGCCAAGCAGTGGGGTGATAAAGAAAGGAGTAGAAACCATCAACAAAGAAAATTTGGAAATAATTGTGCTTTATACAAAAAATCATAACCACTATAAAAAGGGTGGGCCTCATGGACTCTTGCCAATATGAAAGAAATGAATCTATCAGGTAAGTTCTTACATAAATTATGTTTTCTTTCATGTAATTGGCAAGAGTCCATGAGCTAGTGACATATGGGATATCAATACCCAAGATGTGGATCTTCCACTCAAGAGTCACTAGAGAGGGAGGGAATCAAAATTAAAACAGCCATTGTCCATTGAAAATTAATCCACAACCCAAAAAAATAAGTTTATTTTCATTTTTGTAAGAAAAAAACTTAAATCATAAGCAGAAGAATCAAACTGAAACAGCTGCCTGAAGAACTTTTCTACCAAAAACTGCTTCTGAAGAAGCAAATACATCAAAACGGTATGCAAAGAGGACCAAGTTGCCGCTTTGCAAATCTGATCAACTGAAGTTTCATTCTTAAAAGCCCACGAAGTGGAGACCGACCTAGTAGAATGAGCTGTAATTCTTTGAGGCGGGGTCTGACCCAACTCCAAATAAGCTTGATGAATCAAAAGTTTCAACCAAGAAGCCAAGGAAATAGCAGAAGCCTTCTGACCTTTCCTAGGACCAGAAAATAAAACAAATAGACTGGAAGTCTTCCTGAAATCTTTAGTCGCTTCTACATAATATTTCAAAGCTCTTACCACATCCAAAGAATGTAAGGATCTCTCCAAAGAATTCTTAGGATTAGGACATAAGGAAGGGACAACAATTTCTCTACTAATGTTAGAATTCACAACCTTAGGTAAAAATTGAAAAGAAGTCAGCAAAACTGCCTTATCCTGATGAAAAATCAGAAAAGGAGACTCACAAGAAAGAGCAGATAACTCAGAAACTCTTTTAGCAGAAGAGATGGCCAAAAGAAACAACACTTTCCAAGAAAGTAGTTTAATGTCTAAAGAATGCATAGGTTCAAATGGAGGAGCCTGTAAAGCCTTCAGAACCAAATTAAGACTCCAAGGAGGAGAAATTGACTTAATGACAGGCTTAATATGAATTAAAGCCTGTACAAAACAGTGTATATCAGGAAGTATAGCAATCTTTCTGTGAAATAAAGAAAACAGAAAGAGCGGAGATTTCTCCTTTCAAGGAACTTGCAGACAAACCCTTATCCAAACCATCCTGAAGAAACTGTAAAATTCTAGGAATTCTAAAAGAATGCCAGGAGAATTTATGAGAAGAACACCATGAAATGTAAGTCTTCCAAACTCTATAATAAATCTTTCTAGAGACAGATTTAAAAGCTTGTAACATAGTATTAATCACCGAGTCAGAGAAACCTCTATGACTTAGAACTAAGCGTTCAATTTCCATACCTTCAAATTTAATGATTTGAGATCCTGATGGAAAAACGGACCTTGAGATAGTAGGTCCGGCCGTAACGGCAGTGGCCAAGGCAGGCAACTGGACATCCGAACCAGATCCGCATACCAAAACCTGTGTGGCCATGCTGGAGCCACCAGCAACACAAAAGACTGTTCCATGATGATTTTGGAGATCACTCTTGGAAGGAGAACTAGAGGCGGGATGATGTAAGCAGGATGATAACACCAAGGAAGTGGCAGCGCATACACTGCTTCCGCCTGAACATCCCTGGACCTGGACAGGTATCTGGGAAGTTTCTTGTTTAGAAGAAAGGCCATGAGATCTATCTCTGGAAGACCCCACATCTGAACAATCTGAGAAAACACATCTGGATGGAGAGACCACTCCCCTGGATGTAAAGTCTGGCGGCTGAGATAATCCGCTTCCCAAATGTCTACACCTGGGATATGCACCGCAGAGATTAGACAGGAGCTGGATTCCGCCCAAGCAAGTATACAAGATACTTCTTTCATAGCTTGGGGACTGTGAGTCCCACCCTAAAGATTGACATAAGCCACAGTTGTGATATTGTCTGTCTGAAAACACATGAACGGTTCTCTCTTTAGCAGAGGCCAGAACTGAAGCGCCCTGAGAATTGCATGGAGTTCTAAAATATTTATTGGTAATCTCGCCTCTTGAGATTTCCAAACCTCTTGTGCTGTCAGAGATCCCAAACAGCTCCCCAACCTGAAAGACTCGCATCTGTTGAGATCACAGTCCAGGTTAGACGAACAAAAGAAGCCCCTTGAACCAAACGATGGTGATCTATCCACCATGTCAGAGAGTGTCGTACATTGGGATTCAAGGATATTAATTGTGATATCTTTGTATAATCCCTGAACCATTGATTCAGCATACAAAGCTGTAGAGGTCTCATGTGAAAACGAGCAAAGGGGATCGCGTCCGATGCTGCAGTCATGAGACCTAAAACTTCCATGCACATAGCCACTGAAGGGAATGACTGAGACTGAAGGTGCCGGCATGCTGCGACCAATTTTAAACGTCTCTTGTCTGTTAGTCATGGACACTGAATCTATCTGGAAGCCTAAAAAGGTGACCCTTGTCTAAGGAATCAAGAAACTTTTTGGTAAATTGATCCTCCAACCATGTTTCCGAAGAAACAATACTAGTTGATTTGTGTGAGATTCTGCAGTACGTAAAGACTGAGCTAGTACCAAGATATCGTCCAAATAAGGAAACACCGCAATACCCTGTTCTCTGATTACAGATAGTAGGGCACCCAGAACCTTTGAAAAGATTCTTGGAGCTGTTGCTAGGCCAAATGGAAGAGCAACAAATTGGTAATGCTTGTCTAGAAAAGAGAATCTCAGAAACTGATAGTGTTCTGGATGAATCGGAATATGAAGGTATGTATCCTGCAAATCTATTGTGGACATATAATGTCCTCGCTGAACAAAAGGCAGAATAGTCCTTATAGTCACCATCTTGAAAGTTGGTACTCTTACATAACGATTCAAAATTTTCAGATCCAGAACTGGTCTGAATACATTTTCTTTCTTTGGTACAATGAAAAGGTTTGAATAAAACCCCAAACCTTGTTCCTGAGGAGGAACTGGCATGATTACCCCTGAAGACTCTAGGTCTGAAATACACTTCAGGAAAGCCTGAGCTTTTACTGGATTTACAGGGATACGTGAGAGAAAAGATCTTCTCACAGGAGGTTTTACTCTGAATCCTATTCGATACCCTTGAGAGACAATGCTCTGAATCCAATGATTTTGGACAGATTTTATCCAAAAATCCTTGAAAACCCTTAATCTGCCCCCTACCAGCTGAGCTGGAATGAGGGCCGCACCTTCATGCGGACTTAGGGGCTGACTTTGGTTTCCTAAATGGCTTGGATTTATTCCATATTGAGGAAGGCTTTCAATTGGAAGCAGAATCCTTGGGGGGAGGATTGAGTTTTTGTTCCTTATTCTGACGAAAGGAACAAAAACGGTTAGAAGCCTTAGATTTACCCTTAGGTTTTTTATCCTGAGGCAGAAAAACTCCATTTCCCCCAGTGATAGTTGAAATAATAGAATCCAACTGAGAACCAAATAAATTATTACCTTGGAAAGAGATAGTAATCTAGATTTAGATGTCATATCAGCATTCCAAGATTTAAGCCACAAAGCTCTTCTAGCTTATACAGCTGAAGACATGGATCTAACATCAATTTTGCTAGATATGTCAGAATCCAATTCTTTTTGCGCTAAATTCTCCAACCAGAAAGTTGATGCAGCCGCAACATCAGCCAAAGAAATAGCAGGTCTGAGAAGATGACCTGAATATAAATAGGCCTTCCTTAGATAAGATTCAAGCTTCCTATCTAAAGGATCCTTAAAGGAAGTACTATCTTCCATAGGAATAGTGGTACGTTTAGAAAGAGTAGAAATAGCCCCATCAACTTTGGGGATTTTTTCCCAAAACTCTATAGATTTTGGTGGTAAAGGATACAATTTTTTAAACCTTGAAGAAGGAATAAAAGAAGTACCTGGCTTATTCCATTCCCTAGAAATCATATCAGAAATATCCTCAGGAATAGGAAAAACCCCTGGAGAAATCACAGGAGGTTTAAAAACAGCATTTAAACGTTTATTAGACTGAACGTCAAGAGGATTGGTTACCTCAATATCCAAAGTAATTAACACTTCTTTTAATAAAGAACGCATATACTCTATTTTAAATAAATAAGTAGATTTGTCAGTGTCAATGTCTGAGGAAGGATCTTCTGTATCAGATAGATCCTCATCAGAAGAGGATAAATTATTAAGTTGTTGGTCATTTGAAATTTCATCAGCTAAATGAGAAGTTTTAAAAGACCTTTTACGTTTATTGGAAGGTGGAAATGCAGACAAAGCCTTCAGAATAGAATCAGAAACAAATTCTTTAAAATTTACAGGTATATCATGCACATTAGAAGTTGAAGGAACTGCAACTGGTAATGTGCTATTACTGATGGAAACACTATCTGCATGTAAAAGTTTATCATAACAACTATTACAAATGACATTCGGTGAAATAATTTCTACAATTTTATAACAAATGCACTTAGCTTTGGTAGAACCGATGTCAGGCAGCAATGTTCCAGCAGAAACTTCTGAGACAGGATCAGATTGGGACATCTTGCACAATGTAAGAGAAAAAACAGCATATAAAACAAAATTATCTATTTCCTTATATGACAGTTTCAGGAATGGGAAAAATGCAATAGCATAGCCCTCTGAAAGAGAAAAAAAGCAAGAGGCAAACATACAAGGGGTATTGAAATAATGAAAAAGTTTGGCGCCAAGTATGACGCACAACGTAACGTAAACCGGAAATGACACACTCGCGTCACTAATGACACCGCCGTGTGAAAGGACTCTGCGTCATGTATGACGCCGGAAATGACGAAGTTGCGTCATAAACGTATTTTTTCACGCCAAAAATATTTTCGTGCCATGAATGACGCAATAAAATTTACCATTTGACGCACCCGCGGGCCTAATACCCGCAATTGCAAGAAGTAGTCAATTGAAAAAAAGACTAAACCCCAGGTAAGAAATACATTTCTTAAAATGTTTATATTCCCCAAATATGAAACTGACAGTCTGCAGAAGGAAATACATGAACCTGACTCATGGCAAATATAAATACAATACATATATTTAGAACTTTATATAAATGCATAAAGTGCCAAACCATAGCTGAGAGTGTCTTAAGTAATGAAAACATACTTACCAAAAGACACCCATCCACATATAGCAGATAGCCAAACCAGTACTAAAACAGTTATTAGTAGAGGTAATGGTAAATTGAGAGTATATCGTCGATCTGAAAAGGGAGGTAGGAGATGAATCTCTACGACCGATAACAGAGAACCTATGAAATAGACCCCCGTTAGGGAAATCATTGTATTCAAATAAGTGATACTCCCTTTACGTCCCTCTGACATTCGCTGTACTCAGAGGAATCGGGCATCAACAATGCTGAGAAGAGCATATCAATGTAGAAATCTTAGCACAAACTTACTTCACCACCTCCATAGGAGGCAAAGTTTGTAAAACTGAATTGTGGGTGTGGTGAGGGGTGTATTTATAGGCATTTTGAAGTTTGGGAAACTTTGCCCCTCCTGGTAGGATTGTATATCCCATATGTCACTAGCTCATGGACTCTTGCCAATTACATGAAAGAAAACTTTCCCTGCATCTCCAGACTCTAACCTTCATCAATACTCTCACTAAGAGGTTGACATGATTACTTAAAACTCCAGTCCTTTCTTGAAGGGAACATAACCATTACAGGACTATCCAAATTTTCTGACACTTCTCTGCCACCTCCTAACGTGACGAAAGGCAAAGAATGATAGGGGAGGGATATACTCTCCCATATGTATGCATGAGCCTAGCTAAATTGTAGGCTTTATGATCACACCCATGTTATATCACACAAGGAGGGCAGGAGTGACTGAAGGAGAAGTTTCTGGGAGACATCATAGATAGAGGTCTGACAAACACCCATAGGGAAATCTGCTACCAGATGATGCTGTTTTTGGCTTAAATCCTGTAGAACCATGCATGCTGATATTAATGTCTTATTTGACATCCGAAGATAAGTAACAGGTTTATAATTTAACCATAGTCTACATTATAAGATAATTACTGATTAATATGATTGCAATAAGCTGATAAAAAACAATGCTATTATTATACTGCATTTTTGTGTTGAGTTCCATTTTTCAGTGCTAGTGAGAGTGCACCCCAGTGTCAGGACATAACACCAGGTATTATTTTCAACAAAGGATATCCAGAGAATGAAGCAAATTAGATAATAGACGCAAATTGGAAAATTGTATAAAATTGCATGCTCTCTTATTCATGAAAGTTTAATTTAGACTTTAATTTCCCATTTGTTAATCTTTAATTATTTTGAAATCAATAAACTGAGTAATTATTGTAGCTTAACATAAAAACTCACACGCCTAGATTTAGAGTTCTGCGGCCAAAGGGGTGCGTTAGATACGCGTGCTTTTTTCTGGCCGCACCTTTTAAATACCGCTGGTATTGAGAGTTCACAGAATGGCTGCGTTAGGCTCCAAAAAAGGAGCGTAGAGCATATTTAACGCAACTTCAACTCTCGATACCAGCGGTGCTTACGGACGTGGCCAGCTTCAAAAACGTGCTCGTGCACGATTCCCCCATAGAAAACAATGGGGCTGTTTGAGCGGAAAAAAAACCTAACACCTGCAAAAAAGCCGCGTTCAGCTCCTAACGCAGCCCCATTGTTTGCTATGGGGAAACACTTCCTACGTCTGCACCTAACACTCTAACATGTACCCCGAGTCTAAACACCCCTAACCTTACACTTATTAACCCCTATTCTGCCGCCCCCGCTATCGCTGACACCTGCATATTTTTTTTAACCCCTAATCTGCCGCTCCGTAAACCGCCGCTACTTACATTATCCCTATGTACCCCTAATCTGCTGCCCCTAACACCGCCGACCCCTATATTATATTTATTAACCACTAATCTGCCCCCCACGTCGCCTCCACCTGCCTACACTTATTAACCCCTAATCTGCCGAGCGGACCGCACCGCTATTGTAATAAAGTTATTAACCCCTAATCCGCCTCACTAACCCTATAATAAATAGTATTAACCCCTAATCTGCCCTCCCTAACATCGCCGACACCTAACTTCAAACATTAACCCCTAATCTGCCGACTAGAGCTCACCGCTATTCTAATAAATGTATTAACCCCTAAAGCTAAGTCTAACCCTAACACTAACACCCCCCAAGTTAAATATAATTTAAATCTAACGAAATAAATTAACTCTTATTAAATAAATTATTCCTATTTAAAGCTAAATACTTACCTGTAAAATAAATCCTAATATATCTACAATATAAATTATAATTATATTATAGCTATTTTAGGATTTATATTTATTTTACAGGTAACTTTGTATTTATTTTAACCAGGTACAATAGCTATTAAATAGTTAAGAACTATTTAATAGCTAAAATAGTTAAAATAATTACAAATTTACCTGTAAAATAAATCCTAACCTAAGTTACAATGAAACCTAACACTACACTATCAATAAATAAATTAAATTAAATACCTACAATTACCTACAATTAAACCTAACACTACACTATCAATAAATGAATTAAATACAATACCTACAAATAACTACAATTAAATAAACTAAACTAAAGTACAAAAAATAAAAAAGAACTAAGTTACAAAAAATAAAAAAATATTTACAAACATTAGAAAAATATTACAACAATTTTAAACTAATTACACCTACTCTAAGCCCCCTAATAAAATAACAAAGACCCCCAAAATAAAAAAATGCCCTACCTTATTCTAAATTACAAAAGTTCAAAGCTCTTTTACCTTACCATCCCTGAACAGGGCCCTTTGCGGGGCATGCCCCAAGAAATTCAGCTCTTTTGCCTGTAAAAAAACACATACAATACCCCCCCCCAACATTACAACCCACCACCCACATACCCCTAATCTAACCCAAACCCCCCTTAAATAAACCTAACACTAAGCCCCTGAAGATCTTCCTACCTTATCTTCACCTCACCGGGTATCACCGATCGGTCCTGGCTCCAAAATCTTCATCCAACCCAAGCGGGGGCTGGCAATCCATAATCCTGCGGCTGAAGAGGTCCAGAAGAGGCTCCAAAGTCTTCATCCTATCCGGGAAGAAGAGGCGATCCAGACCGACAACCATCTTGATCCAAGCAGCATCTTCTATCTTCATCCGATGAGGAACGGCTCCATCGTGAAGACCTCCAGCGCGCACCAATCTTCTTCCGACGACGTCCAACTGAAGAATGACGGTTCCTTTAAGGGACGTCATCCAAGATGGCGTCCCTCGAATTCCGATTGGCTGATAGGATTCTATCAGCCAATCGGAATTAAGGTAGGAAAATTCTGATTGGCTGATGGAATTAGCCAATCAGAATCAAGTTCAATCCGATTGGCTGATCCGATCAGCCAATCAGATTGAGCTCGCATTCTATTGGCTGTTCCGATCAGCCAATAGAATGCGAGCTCAATCTGATTGGCTGATTGGATCAGCCAATCGGATTGAACTTGATTCTGATTGGCTGATTCCATCAGCCAATCAGAATTTTCCTACCTTAATTCCGATTGGCTGATAGAATCCTATCAGCCAATAGGAATTCGAGGGACGCCATCTTGGATGACATCCCTTAAAGGAACCGTCATTCGTCGGGAAGTCGTCAGTGAAGATGGATGTTCCGCGTCGGCGGGATGAACATGGATCCGGAAGAAAGAAGATTGAAGATGCCGTTGATAGAAGACTTCAGCCGGATCATGGACCTCTTCAGCTCCCGCTTGGATGAAGACTTCAGCCGGATCATGGACATCTTCAGCCCCCCGCTTGGGCTTGGATCAAGACATCGGAGCCAGGACGGATCGGTGTGATACCCGGTGAGGTGAAGACAAGGTAGGAAGATCTTCAGGGGCTTAGTGTTAGGTTTATTTAAGGGGGGTTTGGGTTAGATTAGGTGTATGTGGGTGGTGGGTTGTAATGTTGGGGGGGGTATTGTATGGTTTTTTTTACAGGCAAAAGAGCTGAATTCTTTGGGGCATGCCCCACAAAAGGTCCTCTTAAGGGCTGGTAAGGTAAAAGAGCTTTGAACTTTTGTAATTTAGAATAGGGTAGGGCATTTTTTTATTTTGGGGGTCTTTGTTATTTTATTAGGGGGCTTAGAGTAGGTGTAATTAGTTTAAAATTGTTGTAATTTTTTTCTAATGTTTGTAAATATTTTTTTATTTTTTGTTACTTAGTTCTTTTTTATTTTTTGTACTTTAGTTAGTTTATTTAATTGTATTTATTTGTATGAATTGTATTTTATTTATTTATTTATTGATAGTGTAGTGTTAGGTTTAATTGTAGATAATTGTAGGAATTGTATTTAATTTATTTATTGATAGCGTAGTGTTAGGTTTAATTGTAGATAATTGTAGGAATTGTATTTAATTTATTTATTGATAGTGTAATGTTAGGTTTAATTGTAACTTAGGTTAGGATTTATTTTACAGGTAATTTTGTAATTATTTTAACTATTTTAACTATTAAATAGTTCTTAACTATTTAATAGCTATTGTACCTGGTTAAAATAAATACAAAGTTACCTGTAAAATAAATATTAATCCTAAAATAGCTATAATATAATTATAATTTATATTGTAGCTATATTAGGGTTTATTTTACAGGTAAGTATTTAGCTTTAAATAGGAATAATTTATTTAATAAGAGTTAATTTATTTCGTTAGATTTAAATTATATTTAATTTAGGGGGGTGTTAGTGTTAGGGTTAGACTTAGCTTTAGGGGTTAATCCATTTATTACAGTAGCGGTGAGATTCGGTCGGCAGATTAGGGGTTAATAATTGAAGTTAGGTGTTGGCGATGTTAGGGAGGGCAGATTAGGGGTTAATACTATTTATTATAGGGTTATTGAGGCGGGAGTGAGGCGGATTAGGGGTTAATACTATTTATTATAGGGTTATTGAGGCGGGAGTGAGGCGGATTAGTGGTTAATAACTTTATTATAATAGCGGTGCGGTCCGCTCGGCAGATTAGGGGTTAATAAGTGTAGGCAGGTGGAGGCGACGTTGAGGGGGGCAGATTAGGGGTTAATAAATATAATATAGGGGTCGGCGGTGTTAGGTGCAGCAGATTAGGGGTACATAGCTATAATGTAGGTGGCGGCGCTTTGCGGTCGGCAGGTTAGGGGTTAATTATTGTAGGTAGCTGGCGGCGACGTTGTGGGGGGCAGGTTAGGGGTTAATAAATATAATATAGGGGTCGGCGGTGTTAGGGGCAGCAGATTAGGGGTACATAAGTATAACGTAGGTGGCGGTCGGCAGATTAGGGGTTAAAAAAATTTAATCGAGTGGCGGCGATGTGGGGGGACCTCGGTTTAGGGGTACATAGGTAGTTTATGGGTGTTAGTGTACTTTAGAGCACAGTAGTTAAGAGCTTTATAAACCGGCGTTAGCCCAGAAAGCTCTTAACTACTGACTTTTTTCTGTGGCTGGAGTTTTGTCGTTAGATTTCTAACGCTCACTTCAGCCACGACTCTAAATACCGGAGTTAGAAAGATCCCATTGAAAAGATAGGATACGCAATTGACGTAAGGGGATCTGCGGTATGGAAAAGTCGCGGCTGAAAAGTGAGCGTTAGACCCTTTCCTGACTGACTCCAAATACCGGCGGTAGCATAAAACCAGCGTTAGGAGCCTCTAACGCTGGTTTTGACGGCTACCGCCAAACTCTAAATCTAGGCCACAGATTTTAATTTATTTACTGATGACCTCATAATTTGTCACTTTCTAATGCTCATATGTTCTTCCTAATTGATAAGATCTTCATTGGTAACCAATTATCATTAAATTTAATTAACTCATCAACATCATCCAGATCTACAAAATTAAAATCGTCTAGCTGACTATCAACCAAAAATTGCAGTTTCATAATCTACAGTATATGTTCTTCAAGCCATTTAAATCTGTAAGGGATTTAGCACACATCATTTTTATACATGTGTGATGTAACACCAAGGGCTATTACTGTCCGTTTTTGGGATAGTGTATAAACTACCACTCAGCCTCTGGATACCAACCTGGACACACATTAACTATTAGCCTGATATATTGTCTTTCTCAGCAGTTAAACACTACATACAAGTTAAAGTCCTTATACACACTAAAATGTGTTACATTTATTACTAAAATGTTTGAAAAACCTCTTAAGTATATGATAGAGAGACTGCAGAGCTAGGTTCAAATCTGAAATATGATGTAGGTATGGGTCTAATTTGAGGCCTGCGATAGGAATGGGTCTGATAGATGGCTCGGAGAGCCAGGGTCTGAGCTGAGGTCTGATGTGAGTATGGGTCTGATAAAGACAATGCAGAGCCATGGTCTAATCTGAGGTCTGATGTAGGAATGGGTCTGATAGATGGCTCGGAGAGCCAGTATCTGAGCTGAGGTCTGATGTGGGTATGGGTCTGATAAAGACAATGCAGACCCATGGTCTAATCTGAGGTCTGAAAAAGGCATATTCTGATAGAGAGATTGAGAGATTGCAGAGCCAGGGTCTAATCTGAGACTTGATGTGGTAATGGGTTTGACAGAGAGAAATGCAGAATCAGGGTCTATTATGAGATATATATATGGGAATAATAGAGAAACTTTACATCAGGGGTCTGAACTGAGGCCCGATGTGAGCAATGGTCTGGTACAGATTTTGCAGGCCATGGTCTAAGCATAAATTTGATGTGGGTATGGGTCTGATAAAGAGACTGGACAAATTAAGGAAAACAGGGGCTACACATAGTGTCATTTATTGTGATTGACAACTATGATAACACGCCACCATAGACAAGTCCTCGTCTATTCACATGTCTATGTCTTAAGATAGCCATCACACCAATACATAAGTATCATACACAAGAAGAAGCAATACAAATAGGCAGCACCTCATGGTCCTATACAAGCTGACTGGGACCTCACAGTCTCCCCAATTACTGTGACAATGACAAACAGTTACCAGATGAATCGTTCAAGCCTCAAGTAGATTTGTTCTCAAAGATGAATGAAGAAAAAATGCAGGTATCCATATAATGAATTCAACAATATAGGGCTAGATTAAGAGTGGAGCGCTAACTGTTACACGCAAGCGAAGAGGGTTGAAAGTAAATGCAAACACTTGAGCGTAACTGAAGTTCAAGCGTGTTAGGTTAGAGCGACCTCAGAGCTCTGGTTAACTGTTTTGTAAAACAAAAAAGTGTAACAAAATATCAAAAATCCATTACAAAGTACAGTTACACTCATGACACCATCTATTAAAAAAATTGTTTAAAAAAATTGCACAAAAAACATAAAGTATGCTTACCTGATAATTTCCTTTTCTTCTGATGGAAAGAGTCCATAGCTGCATTCATTACTTTTGGGAAATAAAGCCACCAGGAGGGAGGAGGCAAAGACAACCCAGCCAAAGGCTTAAATTTTTCTCCCACTCCCCTCATCCCCCAGTCATTCTGCCGAGGAACAAGGAACAGTAGAAGATCAGGGTGAAAGGTGCCAGAAGAATAATAAGGACGCCCCACATAAAATTACGGGTGGGGAGCTGTGGACTCTTTCCATCAGAATAAAGGAATTATCAGGTAAGCATAATTTATGTTTTTCTTCTTAAATGGAAAGAGTCCACAGCTGCATTCATTACTTTTGGGAAAACAATAAACAAGCTATAGAGGACACTGAATGCCAAGACAGGAGGGTACAATAGGCGGCCCATACTGAAGGTACCAAGCCTGAACCTCTACCCGATACAAAACCCTGCTTCGTCCGAAGCCGAGGAAATTTCAAGAAGAAAAGCCCCAATGACACTGACTCACAGTTAGTCCAGAAACCAAACTAGAGACCGCAAACGGACTTGACTGAGCCAACTGTCCTCCAGGGGACACCGTCACCCAACAAAAAGTCCTCCACCACTCATCTTCACAAATGAAGGAGACACCAGCGGAAAATCCAAGGGATCAAGGCAAAGGAGAACCGAGGAAACCAAAAGGTCCCCTAATACAAAAAAGAACACCTCCATGAGTGAGCCCTATACTAAGCGAAACCCGAAATAAGACCGGGCACAGAGACAGAACAGACATCTCTCCAACATCCTGCAAGCACAGATTGCAACTGAAGAGGCAAAGTCCTCCCAGTGTCAAGAATACCAAGGCATTCGACCATGAAAAAGTTTGTAATACGCCCAGGCAAAAAACCTTAAGTTTGAGAACACAGAGTCCATAACAGGACGACACAGAGGATACTTGCAAGGAAGAAGAAGCAGTCAAGTAAGAAACAGACCGCAAAAGCAACCCCAAGACAGAGGGCACACTCCAGGCAACCTAAGCCGCCGGACCTACACACAGGTCCCTAAAAAGGGGAACACAAAACCTCAATCGAGGCCCCCCGAGAAGGAGAGTATACCCTCAGAATCCAAAGGAAGAGTAAACTCTCTTCTGAAATCAATGAAGCCAGTTGAAAGGAAAATCTATACCCTAGCAGACTAAGCTAACCGGATAGACTCAACAAAGCTCACACATCCAGAGGAGACTGCGACCGAGCGCAGCTCCATAGACCGCTCAGCCATCCTGACCTGCAGACCCACAGCCAGCTGGACCAACCCAGGATCAGGGATCAAAAACAAGGGAACAAAAAAGAGTCCCGGAACAGGTGCAGGAACGAGCATAAGGATAGCACAGCCATCCCCACAGAGTACAAGCACTACCCGACTCTGAAAACAGACAAGGCCATAGAGCTAAGGATCTATCAAAATAAAAGCTTAACAATTCTGCATGGAGGCAGCAAGACCCCAGGGGAAACCAATCCCACATTTCCGCCTCCCATCCAGGAGAAGCCCCAAGCAAGGACTCCATCTCCATAGGGAGAATATCCCCTAAGGGACTATGCCGGAAAGGCAACAACTGCCCTCAAGGCCCAAAGCCACCAGCTAATGGGAAGAGAAATTCCCAACACAGAAGTCCTAGAAAGGACCCCCCGACAAATAGCTTGCCAAGAAGAGGCACAGCCAACCCATTCGTCTAGCGAGCAGGGAATCCACTGGAACACTGGCAAACTGACCAGGGGAATGCAACCCTAAGGCGCACCAGAAATTTTAAATCCAGCGCCAGCAGCTGGGTATGAACCAACCACGCTTGAGGCTCAAGCCACACGGCTAATCACCAGAGGACATGGGCCACTCTGTGGCAAAGAGTAAAAATACTCTGAAAACCTGGCCAACCATGACCAGGTAAGGTAGATGGTGCAAGGACATAGACCAAGTTCCCATTACCGTGGAACATCCCGACCAGCACTGAGATCCAAAATTCCAAAACCACCCAAGACTGGGTCAGAAAAAAAGGCCAAGCGAAGTTTCAGCAACCGGAAGTCTCAGGGAGAAAAACAGGTCCGGGCACCTAATAGTTCAGGCAAACCTTACCCTAAACTTCCCAACCGGACAAAAAGCCAAACACAAGGGCATGGATGCATATCCAGAGAATTTGGATAGCGAGATGAACTCAAAAGCTCCGACCAAAGGAAGGAATCACCCCTAGCTAAAGTCTAACGCTCCAAGGAGCAAGGCTAGAAGTCATATGAAGATACTTCTCAGAGCCTCAGGACAACCAAGGGATACCTCGAGGTCAAAAAATCCCACTAGGAAGACTAGTCTCCCTAACACCTCCGCACAAGCAGAGAACACAAGGAAGAGAAAGCACTAAGCCTACCCAGCTCCGGAAAACCCCGAGCTAAACCAAAGTCCCTGCAGGGAACAACCATAACCCGGAAACACAGATCCCTAAAAAGAGATCCACTCACCCGGAGGCAATAGAAGAAGACACAAAGTCCTCTTATAACTCAGTCAAGAGTAAGAGCTGCATCTAGATATACTAGAAAACAGCTTACGCAGACACCTGCAAGGTGTCAAGAGCTGCAACAGGTTTCAAACTGCAAACCTTCCACATGCTAGACAGCTATCCTGTACAAGCTGTTGGATCAAGAACAATCCAGAGGCCAAAAGGACAATCCAGAGACCTAAAAAATGAAGGCCAAACCGCTCTATAGCGCCAAGGGGCATTAAGCCCTCCCACCATCCACCACATGGGGGAGGAAACTCTAAGTTCTGATAAAATCAGATGAAAATCAGATGTCAGATAGAGTGACGCAACGGAAAAACTCCCCTGCCCGGTCATTTGTGACTGAAGGCTATAAGGACTGAAACACTCCTTCCCACCTCACGGACCCATAGGTCCTCTTGAATGCTTAGTTGAACATGAAAAACAATGATAACCTGAGCACTCTGCGCTTCTACCGAACCAGCCAAGCAGAACAGTGCCACGTGTCTGAACAGCCACAAAACCGAACAAACCCAACAGGACTAGCCTGCACCTAGGGTCGCAACAGGCCAGATGCGTAAACTCTCCCTCGTAGGGAAAAAACAGAAAACAGACATTTTCAACAGAGGACTAACATGTCCAACAACTTCTGAAGAAGTAATAAAGAGTATCAATCCCAGAAGGTTCCCGAAGGAAACAAAAACAAATAAAAGACATCCCATCGGATATAAATAAAATACAAGGCAACCCGGAGGTTAACGCCCAAAAAGGCACAGGGGGAAACACGCCACCCCACATGGAGGAACCATAAACTGGGTTACCTGCATATGCAGAAGTATGGTTTTGTAGGGAACTCGCCTCTCGGAAGACAGGAGCCCCAGAGGCGGATGGCTCAGCAGTCCCTTGATTCCCCGAGCCTGAGGAACCAGACGCACTGAAATGGCATATGGGACAAAACTGGTTGACAGGCGTCAACGATGCCCCTTTGGATTCATCACCGGACACAGAATCTGAAATCAAAATAGTCTCAGCATCAGAATCCTCCATAACTGGATAGAGGATATTTAAATATGGACTAAAGTTATGAAAATTAAAATGGCCCCGGACATCCCCAATGGCTGGGGCACTCACCACCTCCTATGACCAGACCCCTGCAGACTAGAAAACTTTCTTCGCTACGCGGTCGGGAATGTGGAAATGGAACAACGGAACGTAGCCACGCCCGAACACAAGGTGAACTGTACAGTCCAAACAAGCGTGCCCAACCAAAAGGCTGCGTCACTTCCAAAGGCCTCAATGTTCCAACCAAGAGCCCAGTAAACATTGCACATAAGAAGGTTGAATCACATAACAAACATGATTATAACCCCCCCTCAGGAGATATTAACCCTCGATTCCAAGATACTAAAAGAGACTCACTGAGACCCTTATGTATAGTTAGACCCGCAAGGTGGTAGCCTCTTACTAGAATCTATGCCGTGGAACAGGAATATGGTCCTTCAAGTGTGACGGATAGTAGCATCGCCTCCGCCATGGACTTGAGAGAAGAAAGCAGGCAGTAAAGTGAAGTTCGACAACGCCAATTGCTTGAGGGGCTGTTAATATGAGTCGGGATGGTTTTGCAGAAAGAAACTCCCTGCATCACCGGAATCTAACTTTCATCCAAGCCCTCATTGAGAGACTGACAGGACTACTTAAAACTCCTGTCCCATGCTGAAGAGTACTACCCTCCATAAGAGACAAAAACAAAAATAAAAATTCTGACACTTCTCTGCCATCCTCCTGGGATGAAAGGCAAATAATGACTGGGGTTGAGAGGAGTGGGAGGAGTATTTAAGCCTTTGGCTGGGTTGTCTTTGCCTCCTCCTGGTGGCCAGGTTCTTATTTCCCAAAAGTAATGAATGCAGCTGTGGACTCTTTCCATTTAAGAAGAAAAAGTTATAAGGACTCAAAATATGAGGTCTCAGGAAAAAAAGGCAGGCAAAGGGCTTTAACACAGACTTACATACATACATACATACATGAACATGTCTAAATCTGTATGTGTATGTATGTGTGTATATATATATATATATGTGTGTGTGTGTGTGTGTACAGATGTATTTATGAATTTATATGTGTATATAAGCATTTACAGAGATATACATTGGAGGCCTTTGCAGTTAAGTAGATGAAAACATAGATGTGTTTAGCTACCTACCAGTAATGCAATGTTGCTACTTCAGCAAAGGATATCATGGAAATGAAGCAAATTTTATAATGTAATTTGGAAAGTAGTTTACAATTGTATGTTCTATGTGAACCATGAAATACATTTTCTAGTTTGTTTTAAACATTTTAAAATTTTCAACGTGCTTTAAGTTATTTATCGTCTATTATAAAATGGGGAAATAAATAGTTCTTGCGGGCCACAATCCACACTTTCCCAACCCTTTAAATGCTCATAGTAGTTTTTAAGTCAAAAAAATGTTAACTAAGGAGACCTGACAAGCAGATTTTCTGCATTTAACAGAGTGTATAATTACTAAAGCTAGATTACATTTGGTCAGTGCACACAAAAGAAATAATCACCCCCATCCCTAATGTGACAAAAAGTACAAAAGATGAATGTGTATTACAAATGTTATCTGATATTATTCAATATTCGGCAATAATGAGGACAGATTAGAAGCCTAACCATGTGGTGAAATAAAGCAGTCTTGTTAACAAGATTAAACTGCAATCTGCTTTTAAGAGAAATAGCAGGAAAATGATGTGATAATGTCACAGCTCATTTCTTTCAACTCCTCAAATTAGGGCAAATCGTGTAATGGCAAATTCGTATCCTACTGTTAAGTAAAATGTCCCTACAAATAATAAATAAGAATATTTTTTTCACTTGTGTAGCTTTTCAGTGTTGAATTAATTTAAGTTTAGTACAAAACCCTGTTGTCCAACTGAGACCATCGGAAGAGCCGTGTGATGTGCCCCGTATGGCTTTGGTTTTACAAATTTAAGACCTTTCCAATTCCTTAGAAAAAACAGCAAACACCCAGGGATTGTGTGGTTTTCTAGTGACCCACCTGCATTACCAATATGTTGCACTGAGACAATCACCTAGATTAAATAAAACCCATTTGTGAAACTTGCACAGAAAAAAAAATTGCTAGAACATCTCAGCTTGTGTATTGGGGAATTCAAGGAGATTTATAACTGGCCTCATCACAGCTATGAGTTGTGACATCTGCTCCATCATAACGAATGGAGTCACATACAGTATATCTTGAAATCATTCGGTTACATTTATTGACTTTCCGCATTGCTAGCGGTTCTTGTTTGAGTGTGAGAGATATCATGTAGTTGGGCACTTAGCTATATTTTTTAATGGCTGGAATGCCCACTACCAATGGGTGAAACGAGCCCACTACCAATGGGTGAAATGAGCCCACTATGAATCGGTAAAGTGAGCCCACTAACAATGGGTGAAACAAGCCCACTACTAATTAGTGAATGAAGCCCACTAACAATGGGTGACGCGAGCCCACTAACAATGGGTGATGTAAGCTCACTAACAATTGGTGAAGCAAGCCCACTAACAATGGGTTAAGCGAGCCCACTAACAATAGGTGAAGCAAGACCACTATCAATGAGTGAAACTAGCCCACTACCAATGAGTGAAACTAGCCCACTCCCAATGAGTGAAACAAGTCCACTAAACCTGTTTTGTAAGTGTGTTTCCTAAGTGTTGCGGTTACATTTATTGACTTTCCACATTGCTATCAGTTTTGATGTGCGCGATATCATGTAATTTGGCACTTAACTATATTTGCTAATAGCAGGAATGCCCACTACCAATGGATGAAATGAGCCCACTACCAATGGGTGAAACAAGCCCACTACCAATGAGTGAAACAAGCCCATAACAATGGTTGAAGAGAGCCCATAACAATGGGTGAAGAGAGCCCACTGCCAATGAGTAAAACGAGCCCACTAACAATGGATGAAGCGAGCCCACTAACAATGGGTGAAACAAGCCCACTACCAATAAATGAAACTAGCCCACTACCAATAAGTGAAACTAGCCCACTACCAATGAGTGAAACAAGCCCACTAACAATTAGTGAAACTAGCCCACTAACAATGGGTGAAGCAAGCCCACTACCGATGAGTGAAACAAGTCCACTACCGACGAGTGAAACTAGCCCACTACCAATGAGTGAAACTAGCCCACTACCAATGAGTGAAACTAGCCCACTACCAATGAGTGAAACAAGTCCACTAACAATGAGTGAAACGAGCCCACTGACAATGGGTGAAGCAACCCCATTAATAATGGGTGAAAAAAGGCCATTAACAATGGGTGAAGTGAGCCCACTAACAATGGGGGAAACAAGCCCACTAACAAGGGGTGAAGCAAGCCCACTAACAATGGGGGAAACAAGCCCACTAACATTTTTCTGCAAACAGTACGAAGCAGTGGACATCCATCATACATATATCACATGCTAAACTGATGCATCAATTTGAAGGGTTTACCTTGAAGTGCTGAACTTTGTGTCCTACTCAAGGGCCTCAGCACCCTCTCTCTTACGTAACGTGTAGAAAAGGGTGGCCGTTTGGGTGGAGCAGACATGCCAATATAGAGACAAGTGTGTGTATCTTTATGGGTTCTCCAGAAGTCAGGTGATTTACGATTTAGCTTGATTAATGGGATCAATGTTTTGTGGCTCTTACTGTAGCTGAAATAATCACTGTAATTATACAAGCAGGAAAGAACAATGCCACCCCTTCTGACGTTTTCAGTGAATCCTGAAACAACATATTCAGAATAAAAATAATAGAAAAAAATCTGGTTTACTTGCAAATTCCCACATACATATGAACATAGGAGTGTAGCTATTTCATGTTGGATACTGCATCACTTTTTGGTTAATTTCATGTAAAGTTTTATTTTCCCACTGAGGTACAAACTCTTAAGGCAATTTAAAAAAAAATGTAAATGTAAAATGTATGAACTGAACCTTTCAAGGACACTAAATTTAGAAAAGCTGCCCTGAAGCTGTCACATACTAGCCGTGAAAATATGCCACCATGACAATGGCAAAGTACTAAAATACAAACTATAGTCCATTAATACAAACACACATATATATATATATATATATATATATATATATATATATATATATATATATATATTTATATATATATATATATATACATAAATATATATATATGGCACTGTACTGCCATCAGAGAAACTGTACCACCAGCTTGACTGCAAAATAGCAGCGTGCCCTCACAGAGTGTGTCAGGTTCAATTCGTACTATAGCTTGACTGTTACTCACACTCTAATGCCACTGAAGTAGGGAGAGAGGAAAACCATCTGCAATTTGGCATAAGAGAAGGCAGCAGTATGGCTGGAGCGCTGATTGTTAAAAACAATACAATGCACATCCAGATGTCAGACATATATTGAAAGTGTGCATATAATGACATGCACAAAAAATAATGATTAGTGTCTCTTTAAATGTGTACATCTTATTAAAGTTCCTATTTGAAAAGAGAAGTGAATAGGAAAGTTATTTAAATTGTACACTTTGGCCCCTAGTTATCAAGCCGTCAACCTCAAATACGCTGGAATTCCGCAGCGTATTTGTGGCGAGGCTGATTCGCCTTAGTTATCAAGCCCTAGATACCGGCAAAAGTAGAATTTAGTGACGTAAGCTTCGATCCGCCGGACTCAGTCCGACACAGATCGAGTCTTACGTCACTCCAGATGTTCCGCACACAAGTGCGGCACAATCTGACTACTTTTGCTAGTTATCAAAAAACTAGAAAGTACGCTTGGCACTTTTCCGGCCCAGCGTACCTGGTTTTCAAACCGCCGCACTGGAGGCGGCGGATCCCATAGGAATCAATGGGAGTCTGACCATAGCGAAAGTTCATGTTCGCTGCTGCCAGACATCCCATTGATTCCTATGGGAGCTGTCTGCACCTAACACCCTAACATGTACCCCGAGTCTAAACACCCCTAATCTGTCCCCCCTACAGCGCCGCAACTAAATAAATGTATTACCCCCTAAACCGCCGCTCCCGGAGCCCACCGCCACCTACATAATACCTATTAATCCCTAAACCGCCACTCCCGGAGCCCACCGCCACCTACATTATACCTATTAACCCCTATCCTGCCCCCCCTATTCCGTCGCCACCTATAATAAAGTTATTAACCCCTATCCTGCGGATCCCGGACCTCGCCGCACCTAAATAAATAGTTTAACCCCTAAACCGCCGCTCCCGGGCCCCGCTGCAACCTATATTAAACTTATTAACCCCTAAACCTAAGTCTAACACTAACCCTAACACCCCCCTAACTTAAATATTAATTAAATAAATCTAAATAATATTTCTCTTATTAACTAAATTAATCCTATTTAAAACTAAATACTTACCTGTAAAATAAACCCTAATATAGCTACAATATAAATAATAATTATATTGTAGCTATCTTAGGATTTATTTTTATTTTACAGGCATCTTTCAATTTATTTTAACTAGGTACAATAGCTATTAAATAGTTAATAACTAGCTAGCCTAGCTAAAATAAAGAGAAATTAACCTGTAAAATAAAAACTAACCTAAGTTACAATTACACCTAACACTACACTATACTTTAATAAATTATTCCTATTTAAAACTAAATACTTACCTGTAAAATAAACCCTAAGATAGCTACAATATAATTAATAATTACATTGTAGCTATATTAGGATTTATATTTATTTTACAGGTAACTTTGTATTTATTTTAGCTAGTTAGAATAGTTATTAAATAGTTATTAACTATTTAATAACTACCTAGTTAAAAGAAATACAAAATTACCTGTAAAATAAATCCTAACCTAAGTTACAATTAAACCTAACACTACACTATCATTACATTAATTAAATAAATTAGCTACAAATAACTACAATTAAATACAATTAAATAAACTAACTTAAGTACAAAAAATAAAAAAGCTAAGTTACAAAAAATAAAAAAATAAGTTACAAACATTTAAAAAATATTACAACAATTTTAAGCTACTTACACCTAATCTAAGCCCCCTAATAAAATAACAAAGCCCCCCAAAATAAAAAAATGCCCTACCCTATTCTAAATTAAAAAGTTACCAGCTCTTTTACCTTACCAGCCCTTAAAAGGGCCTTTTGCAGGGCATGCCCCAAAGAATTCTGCTCTTTTGCCTGTAAAGAAAAATACAACCCCCCCCCAACATTAAAACCCACCACCCACATACCCCTAATCTAACCCAAACCCCCCTTAAATAAACTTAACACCAGCCCCCTGAAGATCATCCTACCTTGAGTCGTCTTCAGCAAGACGACCACCGATGGAACCGTAGAGGAGATCCGGAGCGGCAGAAGTCATCGTCCAAGGGGCGCTGAAGAAGTCTTCCAT
Organism: Bombina bombina; assembly: GCF_027579735.1. Taxonomy (NCBI): domain Eukaryota; kingdom Metazoa; phylum Chordata; class Amphibia; order Anura; family Bombinatoridae; genus Bombina; species Bombina bombina. The sequence goes on along the minus strand of NC_069503.1, from coordinate 1,138,594,334 downwards.
CCGATGAAGTCATCAGCCAGGCGGCGCTGAAGAGGTCTTCCAACCAGGCGATGTCTTCTTCCAAGCGGCATCTTCAATCTTCTTTCTTCCGGATCCATCTTCATTTTCAATCTTCTTTCTTCCGGATTCATCTTCATCCCGCCGATGCGGAACATCCTTCTTCCCCGACGGCCGACGACTGAATGAAGGTTCCTTTAAGGGACGTCATCCAAGATGGCGTCCCTTCAATTCCGATTGGCTTATAGGATTCTATCAGCCAATCGGAATTAAGGTAGGAAAAATCTGATTGGCTGATTGAATCAGCCAATCAGATTCAAGTTCAATCCGATTGGCTGATCCAATCAGCCAATCAGATTGCGCTCGCATTCTATTGGCTGATCGGAACAGCCAATAGAATGCAAGCTCAATTTGATTGGCTGATTGGATCAGCCAATCGGATTGAACTTGAATCTGATTGGCTGATTCAATCAGCCAATCAGATTTTTCCTACCTTAAATCTGATTGGCTGATAGAATCCTATCAGCCAATCGGAATTGAAGGGACGCCATCTTGGATGACGTCCCTTAAAGGAACCTTCATTCAGTCGTCGGCCGTCGGCAAAGAAGGATGTTCCGCGTCGGCGGGATAAAGATGGATCCGGAAGGAAGAAGATTGAAGATGCCGCTTGGAAGAAGACATCGCCCGGTTGGAAGACCTCTTCAGCGCCGCCTGGATGATGACTTCATCGGATGGAAGACTTCTTCAGCGCCCCTTGGATGATGACTTCTGCCGCTCCGGATCTCCTCTTCGGTTCCATCGGTGGTCAGCTGGCTGAAGACGACTCAAGGTAGGATGATCTTCAGGGGGGTAGTGTTATGTTTATTTAAGGGGGGTTTGGCTTAGATTAGGGGTATGTGGGTGGCTGGTTTTAATGTTGGGGGGGTTTGTATTTTTCCTTTACAGGCAAAAGAGCAGAATTCTTTGGGGCATGCCCCGCAAAAGGCCCTTTTAAGGGCTGGTAAGGTAAAAGAGCTTTGAACTTCTTTAATTTAGAATAGGGTAGGGCTTTTTTTTATTTTGGGGGGCTTTGTTATTTTATTAGGGGGCTTAGATTAGGTGTAAGTAGCTTAAAATTGTTGTAATATTTTTTAAATGTTTGTAACTTATTTTTTTTATTTTTTGTAACTTAGCTTTTTTTATTTTTTGTACTTTAGTTAGTTTATGTAATTGTATTTAATTGTAGTTATTTGTAGCTAATTTATTTAATTAATTTAATGATAGTGTAGTGTTAGGTTTAATTGTAACTTAGGTTAGGATTTATTTTACAGGTAATTTTGTATTTCTTTTAGCTAGGTAGTTATTAAATAGTTAATAACTATTTAATAACTATTCTAACTAGCTAAAATAAATACAAAGTTACCTGTAAAATAAATATAAATCCTAAAATAGCTACAATGTAATTATTAATTATATTGTAGCTATCTTAGGGTTTATTTTACATGTAAGTATTTAGTTTTAAATAGGAATAATTTATTAAAGTATAGTGTAGTGTTAGGTGTAATTGTAACTTAGGTTAGTTTTTATTTTACAGGTAAATTTCTCTTTATTTTAACTAGGTAGCTATTAAATAGTTAATAACTATTTAATAGCTATTGTACCTAGTTAAAATAAATTGAAAGTTGCCTGTAAAATAAAAATAAATCCTAAGATAGCTACAATATAATTATTATTTATATTGTAGCTATATTAGGGTTTATTTTAAAGATAAGTATTTAGTTTTAAATAGGATTAACTTAGTTAATAAGAGAAATATTATTTAGATTTATTTAATTAATTATTTAAGTTAGGGGGGTGTTAGGGTTAGTGTTAGACTTAGGTTTAGGGGTTAATAATTTTATTACAGTGGTGGCGGTGTAGGGGGGGCAGGATAGGGGTTAATAAATTTATTATAGGTGGCGACAGTGTAGGGGGGGCAGATTAGGGGTTAATAAGTTTAATATAGGTTGCGGCGGGGTCCGGGAGCGGCGGTTTAGGGGTTAAACTATTAATTTAGTTGCGGCGAGGTCCGGGATCCGCAGGATAGGGGGTTAATAACTTTATTATAGGTGGCGGCGGTATAGGGGGGGCAGGATAGGGGTTACTAGGCATAATGTATGTGGTGGCGGTGTCCGGGAGCGGCGGTTTAGGGGTTAATACATTTAGAAGAGTTGCGGCGGGGTCTAGGAGCGGCAGTTTAGGGGTTTATAACTTTATTGAGTTGCGGGGGGCTCCGGGGGTGCCGGTATAGGGGGTAGAACAGTGTAGTTAGTGTGGGTGCTTAGTGACAGGCTAGCAATAAAGCTGTGAAAAAGCCGAAGAGCAGCGAGATGGGATGAGTGATAACTCTCACAGTCCGCTGCTCATCGCCCCGTACTTGGTGCGCGGCTTTTTTACAGCTTTTTTGATAACTTAGGCGAAATTTTGAAGGTCCGCGGCAGCGATGGTAGGCGAGCTTAGGCGGGCGTATTGAACCGGCGAAGGCAGGTAAAGTAGACGGCTTGATAACTACCCCCCCCATGTCTGAACCATGAAAAATCCGTTTGACTTTCATATCCCTTTAACACTTCTTTACTAAATTTGATATTGTGAGCGTTTGATCTGAATAACAATATTTGTTTGCTTTGTATTTATTAAAATTACAAACAGAGGAAAAAACCTGAGGAATAAGAGACTGCATATTTAGAGCCAACACTGAAAATGGTTTAGGATTTTAAGAGGTTCCTAATCACACTTGAATCCCCTCCATGTTTTGCGGCCACCTGGTTGGTGACTGCTTCTTGCACAGAGCAGCAGAAGGAAGAGGATAAGCCGCACATCACAGGACTCATTATTTGCAGAATGTGTGAAAACCTTCATGTTTCTTTGTAAGTGGGTCAGCTTGGCTCACCCTGCTGATCTGCTGAACATCTCTGGTAAACCAAGGACAGGAGGCATAAAACCAATTCGCTCTCCTCTCAGCAAGGAGTGTTCTTGGATCTTTAGAGCGAGATCAATATCGTCATGGAAACAAATTCACAGTTCTCTGAACACATCTAGAGAGTGCGGATAGTACGGGAGGAAGATTCCAAGTGGCTCAGAAATTAATTACGTTGCCGTGCTTATCAGATGTGTCATTACTCAGTAATAGCTAAAATCTCACTGGGAGAATGAGGATGGAGCATATCAGCGGCTATAAGGTAGAGAGAAGGCAAAGAACTGTCAAAAACACTCAGTTTTGATGTCAAGTTTTAATTATAAAATGTGCACTGTGCAACAAAAACTGCACTTTCATGAAATCTAGAACAACCACACAGACTTCAATAAGTCTGCAGTCATTTTTATAAATTCAATATCATTTATCTGTTGCATGTTAATGGAAAATTCTACTGCAAAAATGAAATGCTTTAATTCAATAGAATATGTAATTTTTGCATTACTGAGCCAAGATAATATTAAATCCACAGGTAAAGTACAGCAACTGTTGAGCCAATCAGGAGAGGCATCAATCACTGGCTGTGGTTTACTGCGTTAAACACAGTTACCTAGGGTCAGTAGTGCAAACAAAAACTAAGCTTATGAATTTCAGTAAGGCATTTATTGCATTATAATCTCTCTTTCCTGATGTATATGAAGTGGTCACCTGAATACAGCAGGTTCCTAGACTCATTGGCGTTACAAGAAACAAGAAAAACAAAACCTCTGAACAATCACAAAAAATAAAAATGTCCACATGTATTTATGTTTGAAAGAGAATTTACAGCACCAGCAAAAATTCAAAGCAACTGTTGTACAAGGCAGCGTGTTTAACCCAGACGAGGACAAAGTCTTATTAGGATAATCCAAATGGACTACAGAGGACTTTAGCATATTTAAATAGAGTCCCAACCTTGAAGCTTATTCAATAGGAACATTGGCTTTGAGTTTGTGATGGGAAATTCTCTGAGTATTGTTACTTGTTGATAACATAAGGTCTCCTCACAATGATGTGATGTTCAAAGTGAATGTGACAAACTAAATATATGTGTGTGTGTTTAATATTACTTTATCTTTTACAGACTCCTTTCTACTATACAATGGCTCTGCTGAGTACAGCTCCTCATTTAATCTATAGAATTTAATTTGCATTACAAACAGTTTGTAAATATTAATAACATATACAAATGGAGGTCTCCCCTAGGCTGACCTTAACAAGTAATCCAATACAGTATAAAGATCTGACCCGGATTAACTAAATCTCTAGTAACAAGCTGGCTCCGATGAAACCTTATGGAGCTGCCTTACATTTTAGTGAGTCATCTATACAGGAAAAGATAGAAATGGGAGGATTTTTCTCAGTGGCGTGTACTTTGAAATACCAGTGAAGAAAGTTAGTCACTTAACCATCAATAAGGGCTTTTTGGTGAGGTAAAGTTTTGCAATAAGGCTAAAGATTAAATGGTACCCAAGGGTTAAATTAATTCTACCAAAGTCACTCACAAAGGGCTCCAGCGTAAAATGAATTACAGCTTCACAGTTTTATGGGCTACAACACAAAAATGGCATTAGCTGCACATGAACCTGAAGTGTTAGGACAAAAACATTTTTTGTCTCCTCTAAGGAACGTCCATGTGGCTGACAAACAATTTGAATGTGCCTAGAGACTGCCTGGCAGCCGACCTGCAGGGGCTGGTGACATTCTTGTCAGTGTACATAGCCAGCCTCCTGCTCTGCAGCCCACCAGGGAAGAGAGATGCCAGAACGCCTGTCATAATTCTATTTCATGCTGAAAGCAAAATGCCACTCTCTCGTCTGTTCTTGCTCTGGGTCTTTACGTTTCTCTCCATTCAGTGGCAACAGTGGCACTCTGAAACCAAAAGGGAGCACTCTGCAGAGATTCCCAGAATGATTATGCACTTGGTGGTTCAGCTAAAGGCTCAGGGACCACAGTAAGATCACCCAGTGTCTGTATCTGATGACACACTATTGTGCATGTACACAGTATTTAGCTGTTCCAACTACTCCTCTGCCTCTCACAATCTGTAACACACTCCATTTACATGTCAACGGAACTGTTCTTCTACTCTGTAACTGACCCATTATCTGGTAACAAGGGTCTCTGTGTACATTAAGGTGAGTGGAACATGATTGGACATAAATGCATAAAAGAATTTGAATATAGAGCAGCCCTGTTTTCAGTTACAGTCATAAGCTGTTTAAAGAGTACTTACTCTTGGGAATTACATCACCTGGCCACCAGAAGGAGGCAAAAACACTCAACCAAAGCTCTAAATATCCCTCATACTTACCTTTACCTCCCACTAGTACTTGTAGTCAAGGAAAAGAAGAAAGTAAGAAAGACTGTAGGGTAAAGAGGTTAGGTGGGTTTGTGGACTTAGTTCTCTACCAAGAAAGAAATTAATTTATCAGGTAAGAATACATTTTGTTTTCTTCCTAATGGTAGTGAGAGCCCATGAGTCCTTACTCTTGAGAACAAAAACCCCAAGCTTTTGAGTCCAAAGACAAGTTAAGCTTTAAATTTTTACTAGGAACCCCCGCCTGAAGAGCCTTTCTGCAAAATGCTGTCTGTGACAAGGCAAAAACATCTTAATGATAAAATATAGTAACGGTATGCAGAGACAACCAAGTTGCGGACTCGCAATTTTGTTCTACAGAGGCCTCTATCTTGAAAGCCCAGGATGTAGAAACCGTACGAGTAGAATAAACAGTGATCCTGGTAGGCGATTGTTGACCCACCACCAAGTAAGCTTTATGAATCAAGCTCCTTAACCAAATGGACAAAGACACTGCTGTAGCCTTCTGACCCTTACCATTAAACAGTACAAACAAATTGGAACACTGATGAAAATCTCTAGTCTCCTGAAGAAACATGTTAATGCTCTAACATCTAAATTGTTTAATAACCTTTCCTTAGAAGAATTAGGTTTAGGACAGAAGGAAGGAACAAAAATTTCCTGATTAATGTTTTCTTCCGACAATACCTTGGACAGAAAACCCGACCTAGTCGGTAGGACAGCCTTATCCTGATGGAATACCAGATAAGGCTGGTCCCAAGACAGGGGCAAAACTTCTGAAACTCTACAAACAGAAGAGATGGTCAGTAAAAACAACACCTTCCAAGATAGCATCTTGATGTCTAAAGACTGAATAGGTTCAAACGGAGGATGTTGTAAGACTCTAAGAACCAAATTAAGGCTCCAAGGAGGAGCAATAAGCTTGATGACTGGTCGAATTCTACTCAAAACCTGTACAAAGGATTGAATAGGCCCTTACCTAGGCCCTCCTAGAGGAATTGAAGAATCTGAGTAATTCTCACAGAATGCCTAGAGTACCCCCGATCCATACACCAGGATAAATAAAGCTTCCATAACTTATGGTAAATTTTTCTGGTGACCAACTTACGTGCCTAGATCAGTGTCAATAACTGAGTCCGAAAAACCCCTCTGCAAAAGAATCAACTGTTTTTTAATTTCCAGGTAGTTTAACTGAGAGACTGCAGATTTTGATAAAAGAGTGAACCCTGAATTAGTTGATCTGGTCTCTGAGGTAGACGCCAGGGAGGAGCACTGGACATTCACACCAGGTCCGCATACAAGTTTCTGCGGGGCCATGCCGGAGCTATGAGAATCACAAAGCATTCCCCTATTTGATCCACGTGACTACTCATGGGAAAAGCACAATCCCAGAGGCAGAACTTTTTTTCACTTTCTGCAATGAGATTGTTCTTATTAAATTATTTACTGCAGTAGAAATGCAATTAAAAACGGTGCATTGCTCACAAGGAAGTCTTACATTCAGGAGTCACAGCTTTGCAGACCGTGAAAAGCTAGAGGAACTGGGTGGATCACTCCCATTAGTAAGAGGTCTTGTACACAGCGTAGAAACGCCTCTTTCTTTATCTGGTTTGCTGATAACCTTGAAAGATGAAATCTCCCTTGTGGAGGAGAAGCTTTGAAGTCCAGAAGATATCCCTGAGATATGATCTCCAACGCCCAGGGATCCTGGACATCTCTTGCCCAAGCCTGGGCGAAGAGAGAAAGTCTGCCCCCCACTAGATCCGTTTCCGGATCGGGGGCCCTCACTTCATGCTGTCTTAGGGGCAGCAGCAGGTTTTCTGGCCTGCTTGCCCTTGTTCCAGGACTGGTTAGGTTTCCAGCCCTGTCTGTAGCGAGTAACAGTTCCTTCCTGTCTTGGAGCGGAGGAAGTTGATGCTGCTCCTGCCTTGAAGTTACGAAAGGCACGAAAATTAGACTGTTTAGCCCTTGGTTTGGCCCTGTCTTGAGGCAGGGCATGGCCCTTACCTCCAGTAATGTCAGCGATAATTTCTTTCAAGCCGGGCCCGAATAATGTCTGCCCTTTGAAAGGAATATTAAGCAATTTAGATTTAGAAGTCACATCAGCTGACCAGGATTTAAGCCACAGCGCTCTATGCGCTTGAATGGTGAATCCGGAGTTCTTAGCCGTAAGTTTGGTTAAGTGTACTACGGCATCAGAAATAAATGAATTAGCTAGCTTAAGGGCTTTAAGCTTGTTCATAATCTCATCCAATGGAGCTGTGCTAAGGGCCTCTTCCAGAGACTCAAACCAGAATGCCGCCGCAGCAGTGACAGGCGCGATGCATGCAAGGGGTTGTAATATAAAACCTTGCTGAACAAACATTTTCTTAAGGTAACCCTCTAACTTTTTATCCATTGGATCTGAAAAAGCACAGCTATCCTCCACCGGGATAGTGGTGCGCTTAGCCAGAGTAGAAACTGCTCCTTCCACCTTAGGGACCGTCTGCCATAGGTCCAGTGTGGTGGCGTCTATTGGAAACATTTTTCTAAATATAGGAGGGGGTTAAAAGGGCACACCGGGTCTATCCCACTCCTTGTTAACAATTTCTGTAAGCCTTTTAGGTATAGGAAAAACGTCAGTACACGCCGGTACCGCAAAATATTTATCCAGCCTACATACTTTCTCTGGAATTGCAACCGTGTTACAATCTTTCAGAGCCTCTAATACCTCCCCTAGTAATACACGGAGGTTCTCAAGCTTAAATTTAAAATTTGAAATGTCTGAATCCAGTTTACTTGGATCAGATCCGTCACCCACAGAATGAAGCTCTCCGTCCTCATGTTCTGCAAATTGTGACGCAGTATCAGACATGGCTCTATTATTATCAGCGCACTCTGTTCTTACCCCAGAGTGATCGCGTTTACCTCTTAATTCTGGCAATTTAGATAGTACTTCAGTCATAACATTAGCCATGTCTTGCAAAGTGATTTGTATGGGCCGCCCTGATGTACTTGGCGCCACAATATCACGCACCTCCTGAGCGGGAGGCGAAGGTACTGACACGTGAGGAGAGTTAGTCGGCATAACTTCCCCCTCGTTGTCTGGTGATATTTTTTTAACATATAAAGTTTGACTTTTATTCAAAGTAACATCTATACATTGAGTGCACAAATTTCTATTGGGCTCCACATTGGCCTTTAAACATAGTGAACAAACAGATTCATTTGTGTCAGACATGTTTAAACAGCAATAACACTAGCAAGCTTGGAAAAAAAAAAAACTTTTAAATAAATTTACAAGCTATATAAAAAACGCTACTGCGCCTTTAAGAAAAATGTGACACAGTTGAATTAACAATGAACCAAATATGTTAAAACAACCTAATTTTAACAGAAAATGTATAAAGTTAGCAGAGGATTGCACCCACCAGCAAAAGGATGATTAACCCCTCAATACCCAAAACGGATAACAGTTGAAATAATAAACGTTTTTATCACAGTCAAACACACTGTCACAGGTCTGCTGTGACTGATTACCTCCCTCAAAACTCGTTTTGGAGACCCCTGGGCTCTGTAGAGACATCCTGGATCATGGAGGAAGAGATAGGAAGACTGTGACTAAATTTTTACTGCGCAATAAAGCGCTAAAATAGGCCCCTCCCACTCATATAACAACAGTGGGGAAGCTCAGTAAACTGTTTTTATTAAAAAAAAAAAACCACAGCCATGTGGTAAAAATCATGCCCATAAAGTTTTATCACCAAGTACCTCAGAAAAAACGATTAACATGCCAGTAAACGTTTTAAAAATTGAAAATTATGAAGTGTTATTAATAAGCCTGCTGCTAGTCGCTTTCACTGCAGTGCAGGCTCAAATATTACTTTAATATTGACAGTATTTTCTTAGTGAAATTCCATTCCCCAGAAATACCTCAGAGTATACATACATACATATCAGCCTGATACCAGTCGCTACTACTGCATTTAAGGCTGCACTTACATTACATCGGTATTAGCAGTATTTTCTCAGTCAATTCCATTCCTTAGAAAATAATTTACTGCACATACCTCCTTGCAGGTGGGCCCTGCATGCTATCCCCTGTTCTGAAGTTACCTCACTCCTCAGAATGGCCGAGAACAGCAAGTGGATCTTAGTTACGACCGCTAAGATCATAGACAAACTCAGGTAGATTCTTCTTCTAATGCTGCATGAGAGCAAACAACACACTCCGGTGCCGTTTAAAATAACAAACTTTTGATTGAAGAAATAAAAAACTAAGTTTAACACACCACAGTCCTCTCACACGTCCTATCTTTAGTTAGGTGCAAGAGAATGACTGGATATGACGTAGAGGGGAGGAGCTATATAGCAGCTCTGCTTGGGTGATCCTCTTGCACTTCCTGTTAGGGAGGAGATATAATCCCATAACTAATGGATGACCCGTGGACTGACTACACTTAACAGGAGAAAGAGCTGTTTAACTTAGGGCAATGCCCTATAAAAGGCTCTTTTAAGGGCTATTGGTAGTTTATTCTAGGCTAGTTTTTTTTATTTTGGGTGGCCTCTTTTATTTTGATACGGCTATTAGATTAGGTGTAATTCTTTTTTATTTTTGATCATTTAGTTTATTATTTTTTGTACTTTAGTGTTTGTTATTTTTAGTAATATAGTCTTTTATTTTTTGTATTTAGATCATTTGTAATTTTTAGAGTAGTGTTAGGATTTTTTGAATGTGTAGTTTAGTTTAATTTAATTGGAAGTTAGTTTAATTTTAGATTAACAGTTATATTAGTTTAATTGTTAGTTTAAACTTAGTATTTATTTTTTTATTTTTTTTATAATCAAAGTTTTTTATTGAGGTATGTGAGAAAGCATCAAACATTTACATCATCATAATTGTGGAATGCAGATTTGGAAAAATCATAATAACCGACAAATAACATGCTAGGGTTTTACATATTTTCTACTGGAACACAGGGGAAAAATGTACCTAGTTGATATACCTGTGGGTAACATGTAGAAACTTATAAAATATAGAAATCCCCATTATCACCAGAAATAAATCAAGCTTTGTGGTGCAATAAAACAACTTGTACCTTGTGTTAACATATTTGTAAAATTCAAATCTGGAAGGGTCCCTGCAACCAACCTAAGCATGTTAGTGTGATACATATTTTCCACTGAGAGACAAAGAAAAAAGTTACTCAGCCGACATAACTAAAAATAACACATAAAATCTTATACAATATAGTAACCCACATAGTCTCTAACAAAAATGCAGACTGTGCCATCTAACGACAATACATTGATACCTCTTTTTAATTTATAAAGTAACGTAATACCTATACCTCTTTAGTATGCATTGCTGCCTATTAGAGTGATAATGTATATCTGACCTTTATAAGCCACACCAAACTTATTTATGAGCGGTATTACAATTTGATAGCTATGTGTGTGTGGGTGTATCTTGTAACAGTAAAAACAAACAGCGGGTTAATACCGCTAGAGAGTTCACCTAAATTGGGTGAATATTGAGTTGCTAGGCCTTAGCACAAGTATATATAGTGAACACAATGAAAGAAGGTAGATTGCCAATTATAATCTGGAGTTAGCTTTTAAAATAACTTAGTTCTAGGGGTGAGCACCTAGATCACAATAATATATTAGTGATATTGAGAAGACTTTTGAAGTGTTTCCAAATGTTTTGTGTGAGCTGTGATGAGAGTACCCCAAGGATTATATGTTTGTCCCAGAATTGTGTATGGTCAGCAACCTCTAATCCCTATGTGCTATCATGATGTCAGGGGATCTGAATGTCCCTGATCTAGAATTATAACCTTTTATTATTACTTATGTTGGATATCTCCAATAACAGTAATCAGCACATAAAGCCGCTGCAGCAGAAGCTAAATTAATTTTCCTATATAGAACTAGTGGAAAAATCACATAATGGGGAACCCTGAGTATATCTTCAACCAGCAGAATGAGTACATAGGTCCCAATAGGCACTGAAAACCTAAAATGAGAAAAGCATATCATACAGTCCAAACTATCAAACTGTAGTGTTATCATTGTAGACTGTAATATGGGAATAAGTGTCCATCGTCTATAGTACACTGAATAATATGAATTTATCCCCCATCCACTGGAAGTATGTCACTAGTTCACTGCAGGCATCCCATAATCTATCCGATCCCCATAGCTAGGTGATGAAAAGGGAGAGAATATTTATTCCATGCAAACCCGCTCCCGGATTGCTGACCCACCATATAGCAATGTCCTGTTGTTTGAGGAAAGTCCCCTAGGCTCATTAACCTACTACTCACGGGCCAAGCGTCTGCAATTCTCCAAACATGAGCCACACAGCACCCCACACCCCAGCCCAGTTGCGATCCCCTCTCAACCGGCCGCATCTCGAGGGGTTTTGGCACAGGATCAGTACTGATCAATGTTAGGCTGCAGCTCACGAGCGCGCAAGGCCCAGAGTCCGGCTGTACACAGCCTAAGGGATAATCTCCAATGTCCCCAGACGGCCCCTCCAGACTGTGATCCTCATCAAGGCTATTGACAGGCGCTCCACTATAGGATACCGCAGTCTCCTGCAGCAAGACTGACCTCGGATCCGGGCTGTAATCCATATCCTCTTCTCCAGCCATAGCTCTCTCAGCTTTCAGGAACACAGCCACGGCTAGGACACGCCCCCTAAACTTAGTATTTAATTTGACAGGTAACTTTTAATTTAATTTAAGATAGGGAAATTGTAATTTTAATCTAAAGTTAGGGGGGTGCTAGGTTTAGGCGTTACTAGTTTAATTTAGTCTATTGCGATGTGGGTGGCTTTCGGTTTAGGGGTTAATAGTTTACTTTATTATATTTCGTTGTGGGGGCTTTCGGTTCAGGGGTTAATAGGTTTATTATAGTGGTGGTGGTGTAGGGCTTAATAACTTTAGTATAGTGGGGGCGATGTGAGCGGACAGCAGATTAGGGGTTAATAATATTTAAATAGTGTTTGTGATGCGGGAGGTCGGCGGTTTAGGGGTTAATAAGTTTATTATAGTGGTGACGATGTCGGGGAGTGGCGGAATAGGGGTTATGAATTATTTTTAGTGGCGGTGATGTTGGGAGCGGCAGTTTAGGGGTTAATAAGTTTAATATAGTGTTTGCGATGCGGGAGGGCCTCGGTTTAGGGGTTAATAAGTAGTTTATAGGTGTTTAGTGTACTTTGTAGCAGTTTAGTTATAAGTTTTATGTTACAGATTTGTAGCGTAAATCTCATAACTACTGACTTTAGATGGCGTTACAGATCTTGTCATTTTAGGCTGTAACTCCATTTTTTTTAGCCAGAACGCAAAAATTGTAATGGCAGTGCTATGGGAATCCTATTAAAAAACGTCATTTTTAAGAGTGCGGTACTGACGTTGCATTACAGGCTAAAAGGCTTGCGGTACACCTATACCGACGAGACTCGTAATGGCTGCATTGCTGTTTTAATGCTGAAAATACCATATTTTCAGCGTTAAAAGATGAACACACAGACTTGTAATCTAGCTGAATGTTAGTTATTACAGTGACAGATTTTATTGATCTAATTAAAGGGACACTGAACCCAAATGTTTTCTTTCATGATTCAGATAGAGCATGCCATTTTAAGCAACTTTCTAATTTACTCCTATTATCAATTTTTCTTCGTTCTCTTGCTATCTTTATTTGAAAAAGAAGGCATCTATGCTAAGGAGCCAGCCAATTTTTGGTTCAGAGCTCTAGACAACACTTGTTTATTGGTGGGTGAATTTATCCACCCATCAGCAAGAACAACCCTGGTTGTTCACCAAAAATGGGCAGGCATCTAAACTTACATTCTTGTTTTTCAAAAAAGTAAATTTGATAATAGAAGTAAATTACGGCTAGATTACGAGTTTTGCGTTATACTGAAAAAGCAGCGTTATCTGGTTATAACGCTGCTTTTTTACTACCGCTGGTATAAGTTGTGTAAGTTGATTTGCCGCTGATATGCTTACGGCAAATCAACTTACACAAATTGCGTATAGTCTTTTTTTCTATGCCACTTCCATAGCGCCGGTATTACGAGGTTGTCCTGGGAGGCCAAAAAGTGAGTGGTAAAGCCTATCCCGTCAAGATTCGTAACGCATTCTAAAGTCAGTAGTTATTGAGTTTTACACTACAAAGCTGTAGCATAAAACTCATAACTAAAGTGCTACAAAGTACACTAACACCCATAAACTACCTATTAACCCCTAAACCGAGGCCCTCCCTCATCGCAAACACTAAAATAAAATTATTAACCCCTAATCTGCCGCTCCGGACATCACCGCCACTATAATAAACATATTAACCCCTAAACCGCCGCACTCCCGCCTCACAAACACTAGTCAAATATTATTAACCCCAAATCTGACGCCCCTAACATCGCCGCCACCTATCTACATTTATTAACCCCTAATCTGCCGCCCCCAACGTTGCCGCCACTATACTATATTTATTAACCCCTAAACCTAAGTCTAACCCTAACACCCCCTAACAAATATAATTTAAATAAATCTAAATAAAATTCCTATCATTACCTAAATAATTCCTATTTAAAACTAAATACCTATAAAATAAACCCTAAGCTAGCTGCAATATAATTAATAGTTACATTGATTGTATCTAGCTTATGGTTTATTTTTATTTTACAGGCAAGTTTGTATTTATTTTAACTAGGTAGAATAGTTACTAAATAGTTATTAACTACCTAGCTAAAATAAATACAAATTTACCTGTAAAATAAAACCTAACCTGAGTTACACTAACACCTAACATTACACTATAATTAAATAAATTACCTAAATTAAACACAATTAAATAAATTAAATACAATTAACTAAATTACAAAAACAAACACTAAATTACACAAAATAAAAAAAGAAATTATCAGATATTTAAACTAATTACACCTAATCTAATAGCCCTATCAAAATAAAAAAGCCCCCCAAAATAAAAAAAAAAACCCTAGCCTAAACTAAACTACCAATAGCCCTTAAAAGGGTCTTTTACGGGGCATTACCCCAAAGAAATCAGCTCTTTTACCTGAAAAAAAACAGAATTTATGTTTACCTGATAAATTACTTTCTCCAACGGTGTGTCCGGTCCACGGCGTCATCCTTACTTGTGGGATATTCTCTTCCCCAACAGGAAATGGCAAAGAGCCCAGCAAAGCTGGTCACATGATCCCTCCTAGGCTCCGCCTACCCCAGTCATTCGACCGACGTTAAGGAGGAATATTTGCATAGGAGAAACCATATGTTACCGTGGTGACTGTAGTTAAAGAAAATAAATTATCAGACCTGATTAAAAAAACCAGGGCGGGCCGTGGACCGGACACACCGTTGGAGAAAGTAATTTATCAGGTAAACATAAATTCTGTTTTCTCCAACATAGGTGTGTCCGGTCCACGGCGTCATCCTTACTTGTGGGAACCAATACCAAAGCTTTAGGACACGGATGAAGGGAGGGAGCAAATCAGGTCACCTAAATGGAAGGCACCACGGCTTGCAAAACCTTTCTCCCAAAAATAGCCTCAGAAGAAGCAAAAGTATCAAATTTGTAAAATTTAGAAAAAGTGTGCAGTGAAGACCAAGTCGCTGCCTTACATATCTGATCAACAGAAGCCTCGTTCTTGAAGGCCCATGTGGAAGCCACAGCCCTAGTGGAGTGAGCTGTGATTCTTTCAGGAGGCTGCCGTCCGGCAGTCTCATAAGCCAATCGGATAATGCTTTTAATCCAGAAGGAGAGAGAGGTAGAAGTTGCTTTTTTGACCTCTCCGTTTACCAGAATAAACAACAAACAAAGACGAAGTTTGTCTGAAATCCTTAGTAGCTGCTAAGTAAAATTTGAGAGCACGAACTACATCCAAGTTGTGCAACAAACGTTCCTTCTTTGAAACTGGATTAGGACACAAAGAAGGCACAACTATCTCCTGGTTAATGTTTTTGTTAGAAACAACTTTTGGAAGAAAACCAGGTTTAGTACGCAAAACCACCTTATCTGCATGGAACACCAGATAAGGAGAAGAACACTGCAGAGCAGATAATTCTGAAACTCTTCTAGCAGAAGAAATTGCAACCAAAAACAAAACTTTCCAAGATAATAACTTAATATCAACGGAATGTAAGGGTTCAAACGGAACCCCCTGAAGAACTGAAAGAACTAGGTTGAGACTCCAAGGAGGAGTCAAAATTTTGTAAACAGGCTTGATTCTAACCAGAGCCTGAACTAAGGCTAGAACATCTGGCACAGCTGCCAGCTTTTTGTGAAGTAACACAGACAAGGCAGAAATCTGTCCCATCAAGGAACTTGCAGATAATCCTTTTTCCAATCCTTCTCGAAGGAAGGATAGACTCTTAGGAATCTTAACCTTGTCCCAAGGGAATCCTGCAGATTCACACCAACAGATATACCAAATTATGTGGTAATTTTTCTGGTTACAGGCTTTCAGGCCTGAACAAGAGTATTAATAACAGAATCTGAGAACCCTCGCTTTGATAAGATCAAGCGTTCAATCTCCAAGCAGTCAGCTGGAGTGGGTCGAACGGACCTAGAACAAGAAGGTCTCGTCTCAAAGGTAGCTTCCATGGTGGAGCCGATGACATATTCACCAGATCTGCATACCAAGTCCTGCGTGGCCACGCAGGAGCTATCAAAATCACCGACGCCCTCTCCTGATTGATCCTGGCTACCAGCCTGGGGATGAGAGGAAACGGCGGGAACACATAAGCTAGTTTGAAGGTCCAAGGTGCTACTAGTGCATCCACTAGAGCCGCCTTGGGATCCCTGGATCTGTACCCGTAGTAAGGAACTCTGAAGTTCTGACGAGAGGCCATCAGATCCATGTCTGGAATGCCCCACGGTTGAGTGACTTGGGCAAAGATTTCCGGATGGAGTTCCCACTCCCCCGGATGCAATGTCTGACGACTCAGAAAATCCGCTTCCCAATTTTCCACTCCTGGGATGTGGATAGCAGACAGGTGGCAGGAGTGAGACTCCGCCCATAGAATGATTTTGGTCACTTCTTCCATCGCTAGGGAACTCCTTGTTCCCCCCTGATGGTTGATGTATGAACTTGGCCCTCGCTAGCTGAGGCCAAGCTTTGAGAGCATTGAATATCGCTCTCAGTTCCAGAATATTTATCGGTAGAAGAGATTCTACCCGAGACCAAAGACCCTGAGCTTTCAGGGATCCCCAGACCGCGCCCCAGCCCATCAGACTGGCGTCGGTCGTGACAATGACCCACTCTGGTCTGCGGAAGGTCATCCCTTGTGACAGGTTGTCCAGGGACAGCCACCAACGGAATGAGTCTCTGGTCCTCTGATTTACTTGTATCTTCGGAGACAAGTCTGAATAGTCCCCATTCCACTGACTGAGCATGAACAGTTGTAATGGTCTTAGATGAATGCGCACAAAAGGAACTATGTCCATTGCCGCTACCATCAAACCTATCACTTCCATGCACTGCGCTATGGAAGGAAGAGGAACGGAATGAAGTATCCGACAAGAGTCTAGAAGTTTTGTTTTTCTGGCTTCTGTCAGAAAAATCCTCATTTCTAAGGAGTCTATTATAGTTCCCAAGAAGGGAACCCTCGTTGACGGAGATAGAGAACTCTTTTCCACGTTCACTTTCCATCCGTGAGATCTGAGAAAGGCCAGGACAATGTCCGTGTGAGCCTTTACTTGAGGAAGGGACGACGCTCGAATCAGAATGTCGTCCAAGTAAGGTACTACAACAATGCCCCTTGGTCTTAGCACCGCCAGAAGGGACCCTAGTACCTATGAGAAAATCCTAGGAGCAGTGGCTAATCAGAAAGAAAACGCCACGAACTGGAAATGCTTGTCCAGGAATGCAAACCTTAGGAACCGATGATGTTCCTTGTGGATAGGAATATGTAGATACGCATCCTTGAAATCCACCTTGGTCATGAATTGACCTTCCTGGATGGAAGGAAGAAGTGTTCGAATGGTTTCCATCTTGAACGATGGAACCTTGAGAAACTTGTTCAAGATCTTGAGATCTAAGATTGGTCTGAACGTTCCCTCTTTTTTGGGAACTATGAACAGATTGGAGTAGAACCCCATCCCTTGTTCTCCTAATGGAACAGGATGAATCACTCCCATTTTTAGCAGGTCTTCTACCCAATGTAAGAATGCCTGTCTTCTTATGTGGTCTGAAGACAACTGAGACCTGTGGAACCTCCCCCTTGGAGGAAGCCCCTTGAACTCCAGAGAATAACCTTGGGAGACTATTTCTAGCGCCCAAGGATCCAGAACATCTCTTGCCCAAGCCTGAGCGAAGAGAGAGAGTCTGCCCCCCACCAGATCCGGTCCCGGATCGGGGGCCCGCATTTCATGCTGTCTTGGTAGCAGTGGCAGGTTTCCTGGCCTGCTTTCCTTTGTTCCAGTCTTGCATAGGTCTCCAGGCTGGATTGGCTTGAGAAGTATTACCTTCCTGCTTAGAGGACTTGCCCTTGGGGCTGATCCGTTTCTGCGAAAGGGACGAAACTTAGGTTTATTTTTGGTCTTGAAAAGACCTATCCTGAGGAAGGGCGTGGCCCTTGCCCCCAGTGATATCAGAGATAATCTCTTTCAAGTCAGGGCCAAAGAGTGTTTTCCCCTTGAAAGGAATGTCAAGCAATTTGTTCTTGGAAGACGCATCCGCTGCCCAAGATTTTAACCAAAGCGCTCTGCGCCACAATAGCAAACCCAGAATTTTTTCGCCGCTAACCTAGCCAATTGCAAGGTGGCGTCTAGGGTGAAAGAATTAGCCAATTTAAGAGCACGAATTCTGTCCATAATCTCCTCATAAGAAGAAGAATTACTAATAATCGCCTTTCCTAGCTCATCAAACTAGAAACACGCGGCTGCAGTGACAGGGACAATGCATGCAATTGGTTGTAGAAGGGAACCTTGCTGAACAAACATCTTTTTTAGCAGACCTTCTAATTTTTTATCCATAGGATCTTGGAAAGCACAACTATCTTCTATGGGTATAGTGGCGCGCTTGTGTAGAGTAGAAACCGCCCCCTCGACCTTGGGGACTGTCTGCCATCAGTCCTTTCTGGGGTCGACTATAGGAAAACAATTTTTTAAATATGGGGGGAGGTACTAAAGGTATACCGGGCCTGTCCCATTCTTTACTAACAATGTACGCCACCCGCTTGGATATAGGAAAAGCTTCGGGGGGCCCCGGGGCCTCTAAGAACTTTTCCATTTTACATAGTGGTTCTGGAATGACCAGATAATCACAATCATCCAAATTGGATAACACCTCCTTAAGCAGAGCGCGGAGATGTTCCAACTTAAATTTAAAAGTAATCACATCAGGTTCAGCTTGTTGAGAAATGTTTCCTGAATCTGAAATTTCTCCCACAGACAAAACCTCCCTGGCCCCCTCAGACTGGTGTAGGGGCCCTTCAGAAACCATATCATCAGCGTTCTCATGCTCTACAGAATTTTCTAAAACAGAGCAGTCGCGCTTTCGCTGATAAGTGGGCATATTGGCTAAAATGTTTTTGATAGAATTATCCATTACAGCCGTTAAATGTTGCATAGTAAGGAGTATTGGCGCACTAGATGTACTAGGGGCCTCCTGTATGGGCAAGATTGGTGTAGACGAAGGAGGGGATGATGCAGTACCATGCTTACTCCCCTCACTTGAGGAATCATCTTGGGCATCATTTTTACTAAATTTTTTTATGACATAAAATACATATAGTTAAATGAGAAGGAACCTTGGTTTCCCCACAGTCAGAACACAATCTATCTGGTAGTTCAGACATGTTAAACAGGCATAAACTTGATAACAAAGCACAAAAAACGTTTTAAAATAAAACCGTTACTGTCACTTTAAATTTTAAACTAAACACACTTTATTACTGCAATTGCGAAAAAGTATGAAGGAATTGTTCAAAATTCACCAAAATTTCACCACAGTGTCTTAAAGCCTTAAAAGTATTGCACACCAAATTTGGAAGCTTTAACCCTTAAAATAACGGAACCGGAGCCGTTTTTATATTTAACCCCTTTACAGTCCCTGGAATCTGCTTTGCTGAGACCCAACCAAGCCCAAAGGGGAATACGATACCAAATGATGCCTTCAGAAAGACTTTTCTATGTATCAGAGCTCCACACACATGCAGCTGCATGCCATGCTGTCCTCAAAAACAAGTGCGCCATACCGGCGCGAAAATGAGGCTCTGACTATGATTAGGGAAAGCCCCTAAAGAATAAGGTTGCCGATATAATCATATCAAAATACCCAGAATAATGATTCCTCAAGGCTAAATATGTGTTAATAATGAATCGATTTAGCCCAGAAAAAGTCTACAGTCTTAATAAGCCCTTGTGAAGCCCTTATTTACTATCTTAATAAACATGGCTTACCGGATCCCATAGGGAAAATGACAGCTTCCAGCATTACATCGTCTTGTTAGAATGTGTCATACCTCAAGCAGTAAGAGACTGCACACTGTTCCCCCAACTGAAGTTAATTGCTCTCAACAGTCCTGTGTGGAACAGCCATGGATTTTAGTTACGGTGCTAAAATCATTTTCCTCATACAAACAGAAATCTTCATCTCTTTTCTGTTTCTGAGTAAATAGTACATACCAGCACTATTTTAAAATAACAAACTCTTGATTGAATAATAAAAACTACAGTTAAACACTAAAAAACTCTAAGCCATCTCCGTGGAGATGTTGCCTGTACAACGGCAAAGAGAATGACTGGGGTAGGCGGAGCCTAGGAGGGATCATGTGACCAGCTTTGCTGGGCTCTTTGCCATTTCCTGTTGGGGAAGAGAATATCCCACAAGTAAGGATGACGCCGTGGACCGGACACACCTATGTTGGAGAAAATACAAACAACCCCCAACAGTAAAACCCATCACCCACACAACCAACCCCCCAAATAAAACCCTAACTAAAAAAAACTAAGCTCCCCATTGCCCTGAAAAGGGCATTTGGATGGGCATTGCCCTTAAAAGGGCATTTAGCTCTATTGCGGCCCAAAGCCCTAACCTAAAAATAAAACCCACCCAATAAACCCTTAAAAAAAAACTAACACTAACCCCTGAAGATCCACTTACAGTTTTGAAGATCCGACATCCATCCTCAACGAAGCCGGGAGAAGTCATCAACGAAGCGGCAAGAAGTCCTCAACGAAGCCGGGAGAAGTCTTCATCCAAGCCCGGGAGAAGTGGTCCTCCAGACGGGTAGAAGTCTTCACCCAGACGGCATCATCTATCTTCATCCATCCGGCGCAGAGCAGGTCCATCTTCAAGACATCCGACGCGGAGCATCCTCTTCTTTCCGACGACTAACAACAAATGAAGGTTCTATCAGCCAATCGAAATTAAGGTTGAAAAAAATCCTATTGGCTAATGCAATCAGCCAATAGGATTGAACGTCAATCCTATTGGCTGATCCAATCAGCCAATAGGATTGAGCTTGCATTCTAATGGCTGTTCCAATCAGCCAATAGAATGCAAGCTCAATCCTATTGGCTTGGATTGCATCAGCCAGTAGGATTTTTTCAACCTTAATTCCGATTGGCTGATAGAATTCTATGAGCCAATCGGAATCTAAGGGACACCATCTTGGATGACGTCATTTAAAGGAACCTTCATTCGTCGTTAGTCGTCGGAAAGAAGAGGATGCTCCGCGTCGGATGTCTTGAAGATGGACCCGCTCCGTGCCGGATGGATGAAGATAGAAGATAAGACTTCTGCCCGTCTGGAGGACCACTTCTCCCGGCTTTGATGAAGACTTCTCCCGGCTTCGTTGAGGACTTCTTGCCGCTTCGTTGAGGACTTCTCCCGGCTTCGTTGAGGATGGATGTCGGATCTTCAAAACTAAAAAGGAAATGTGAACTGGCACTACACACATATGCTAAGTAAGGAAAAGAATCTGTGAAACAGATTCCGGTGCTGTCCCTTAAATTAATATAAACAGGAGAGAGACAGAAAAGACAGGGGCTTAAATAGCACTCATCCTTACTAATTATTCGATATAAAATTAATATACTTTAATATAAGAAGTTAAAAATAGGGTAGTATATCCCTAATAAATCCTAAACCCACTACCATAGATACAAAAAGCAAAAACAAACACCAAACCGACAGTCACTTTTCTGTTTCCTGGCCGATAACAGGAGACGTCGGCATCAGGTGGCTGAAGTGACTGTACAGTATTGGAGTAAAGTAATTAAAACAAACGCGTTTCGGCTAATATATAGCCTTTATCAATGCTATACTTTACAGTGTCAAATCGTTTAAGCCGAAGCTCAAGCGTGTATGGCCTTATATACTGGTCTATAGCTTCACAAACCGCCAATCCAAAGTGTCAAGAGGGAAACGCCTACGTATTGCCCAATTGTATTGTGCGGCCAGAAAACACCCTCCGTTTTGACTACTGTGTATGGCTAAGGAGTGTTACTTCCGCTATAACCTACACGCTCATTGGATGACTAAAAAGACCTATCACATGTGCCTGATTCTATGGTACCAATGTTGCGATCATAATGTCCTGTCAGGGAAACAAAAATATGCTTTTAAACACGATCGGTTATTTATAAAGCATCACTATGTGACACAACTGTATCATGTGGATGAATTAGTAACGATCGTGATAAACATAACAGTACACTGATGCGGACGTCTTAAAAACAACCAAATTACATCAGGATCCAACTGAACACACTATAAGTTTGTCAGATACAGGAACATACCAATTATAGTTATTTATATATTACTGGAGTATCCTATATCGTAAAAAGTGCGACTTAGTATTATATTAATAAATTACAATTGGATTTCCGGTTAGATGGTAAGTATTAAGACTATGATCATATGTCTGAGCAGCAGTGTCAGTATGTAACATTAAAGCTTTATTATAATTGACATTTTTCCACTAAGAACACAGTATCATTCCTACTTTTAACAGTAATGCAGATAATTGTGTACATCCCTTTATACTCGTATCCATATAAGTAGTATTAATGAATTTATGGGGATATTAAAATCACTTCCGAATAGGACTGCATCTGTATGTATGAGGATATTTAGATATATGTATATAGTGATCATTAATTCAATAATTCAAAGTATGTAAGGTATGTTACAGCTGACATAAGCTCAATATAATGCCATTATGGGTCATGTCATTAAGATACCAACATAACCGTAATGGACTCGGTTACCATATATAAAAAGGGGCATTAGGTGGTCTAAAAGTCATCCAATTAGATATACACCCAGTAATTATTATACTCATTCATACCATTAGGCATGACGGTATTCAGATTAAAAACCCACTTAGTTTCCATCTGTAATAATTTATTCTCAGTACTTCCCCCTCTTATTCCAGGCTTAAGTCTTTCCAAACCCCAACATTTTAAAGCATTGGTTTTTCCATTATGGGCATGTAGAAAGTGTCTTCAAAACTGTAAGTGGATCTTCAGGGGTTAGTGTTAGGTTTTTTAAGGGTTTATTGGGTGGGTTTTATTTTTAGGTTACGGCTTTTGGCCGCAATAGAGCTAAATGCCCTTTTAAGGGCAATGCCCACCCAAATGCCCTTTTCAGGGCAATGGGGAGCTTAGGTTTTTTTTAGATAGTATTTTATTTGGGGGGTTGGTTGTGTGGGTGGTGGGTTTTACTGTTGCAGGGGTTGTTTGTTTTTTTCAAGTAAAAGAGCCGATTTACTTGGGGCAATGCCCCGCATAAGGCCCTTTTAAGGGCTATTGGTAGTTTAGTTTAGGCTAGGGTTTGTTTGTTTTTGTTTTTTGGGGGGGGGCTTTTTTTATTTTGATAGGGCTATCAGATTAGGTGTAATTAGTTTAAATATCTTGTAATTTGTTTTTTATTTTCTGTAATTTAGTGTTGTTTTTTTGTAATTTAGGTAATTGTATTTAATTTATTTAATTGTATTTAATTTAGGTAATTTATTTAATTGTAGTGTAGTGTTAGGTGTTAGTGTAACTTAGGTTAGGTTTTATTTTACAGGTAAATTTGTATTTATTTTAGCTAGGTAGTTAGTAAATAGTTAATAACTAAATAGTCTACCTAGCTAAAATAAATACAAACTTGCATGTGAAATAAAAATAAACCCTAAGCTAGATACAATGTAATTATTAATTATATTGAAGCTAGCTTAGGGTTTATTTTATAGGTAAGTATTTTGTTTTAAATAGTAATTATTTAGGTAATAATAGGAATTTTATTTAGATTTAAATTATATTTAAGTTAGGGGGTGTTAGGGTTAGACTTAGGTTTAGGGGTTAATACATTTAAAATAGTAGCTGTGACGTTGGGGACGGCAGATTAGGGGTTAATAAATGTAGGTAGGTTGCGGCAACATTGAGGGAGGGAGATTAGGGGTTAATAAATATAATGTAGGTGTCGGCGATGTTGGGGCAGCAGATTAGGGTTAATAAGTATAATGTAGGTAGCGGCGATGTCCGGAGCGGCAGATTAGGGGTTAATAAATGTAGGTAGGTGGTGGCGATGTTAGGGGTGGCAGATTAGGGGTTAATAACATTTAACTAGTGTTTGCGAGGCGAGAGTGCAGCGGTTTAGGGGTTAATATGTTTATTATAGTGGTGGTGATGTCCAGAGCGGCAGATTAGGGGTTAATAAATATAATGTAGGTGTCGGCGATGACGGGGGCGGCAGATTAGGGGTTAATAAGTGTAAAATATGGGGTGTTTAGACTCGGGTTCATGTTAGGGTGTTATGTGTAAACATAAAATGTGTTTCCCCATAGGAATCAATGGGGCTGCGTTACTGAGCTAAATGCTGCTTTTTTGCTGGTGTTTGGCTTTTTTTCAGCCGGCTCTCCCCATTGAAGTCTATGGGGAAATCGTGCACGAGCACGTACAACCAGCTCACCGCGGTATGAAGCTCAATTTTGCTCTACGCTCACTTCTTGCCTTTTAACACCGGGTTTATAGAAACCCGTAATACTAGCGATGTAGGAAAGTGAGCGGTGAGAATAAAGTGCAAGTTAGCAACGCACCCCTCTTACCGCAAAACTCATAATCTGGCCGATAGGCTCTTAACTGGGTCTGTTCCAAGGTCTGATTGGGGCATATAACTGCAGGCAATGAGGTCTGATCTGAGGTCTGATGTAGATACATAACTAACAGAGGCTACAGACAATGAGGTCTGATCTGAGGTCTGAGAGGTCTGATATAAGCATATAACTAACAGGGGCTGCAGACAAAGGGGTCTGATCTGAGGTCTGATGTAGGCATATAACTAACAGGGGCTGCAGACAATAGGGTCTGATCTGAGTTCTGATGTAGACATATAACTAACAGAGGCTTCAGACAATGAGGTCTGATCTGAGTTCCGATGTAGACATATAACTAACAGGGGCTGCAGACAATAGGGTCTGATCTGAGGTCTGATGTAGACATATAACTAACAGGGGCTTCAGACAATGAGGTCTGATCTGAGGTCTGATGTAGGCATATAACTAATAGAGGCTATTGACAATGGGGTCTGATCTGAGGTCTGATGTAGACATATAATTAACAGGGGCTACAGGCACTGAGGTCTGATGTAGGCATATAACTAACAGGGGCTGCAGGCAATAGGGTCTGATTTGAGGTCGGATGTCGGCATATAACTTATAGGGGCTGCAGGCAATGAGGTTAGATCTGAGGTCTGATGTTTACATAAAATGTATAGGAGCTGCAGGCAATGAGATCTGATCTGTACATGTGCCATTTTTGACAGTACAGTGGTCCCACCCCTTGCTTTCTCTCTCCCTACTCTCTTTTGCTCTCCCCCCCCTCTCTTTTGCGCTCTCTCCCCCCTCTCTTTTGATCTCCCTCTCCCCCTCTCTTTTGCTCTCTCTATTTTAAAGGGACACTCAATCAAAATTAAACTTTCATTATTCAGATAGAGCATGCCATTTTAAACAACTTTCCAATTTATTTCCATTAACTAAATGTGCACAGTCTTTTTATATTTAAACTTTTTGAGTCACCAGCTCCTACTGAGCATGTGCAAAAATAAGTGTGTATGCATTTGTGAATGGCTGATGGCTGTCACATGGTACGTGTATGCATTTGTGATTGGCTGATGGCTGTCACATGGTACAGGGGGAGTGGAAAAAGACATAACTTTTAAAATTGTCAGAAAAAAAATCTACTACTCATTTGAAGTTCAGACTGAGTGCTATTGCATTGTCTTGTTATCTTGCATTTGTTGATTATGCAAATCTACTGTGTTGACTGGTCCTTTAATCTCTCTCTACCCCCCCTCTATTTTCCTCTCTCCCCCTCTTTTGCTTTCTCTCCTCCCTCTTTTGCGCTCTCTCCCCTCTCTTTTGATCTCCCTCTCCCCCTCTGATTTGCTCTCTCTCACTCTCTATTTTAATCTCTCTCTATCCCCCTCTCTTTTCCTTTCTCACCCTCTCTTTTGCTCTCTCTCCCCCTCTTTTGCTTTCTCTCCCCCCCTCTCTTTTGCTCTCTTTCCCCCGTCTCTTTTGATCTACCTCCTCTCTTTTGCTCTCTCTCTCCCCCCTCTATTTTGCTCTCTTGCAATCAGTCACTGGAACTTCATTATCTATGAGCATTAAGTGCAAATTTATCAGGGGAATATAACTGATCCTCTATCTCTAAATCTAAAGTCAACTACACCCATCAACTTCAAAATACATGGTTTAAGGGACATGAAACCAATTTTTAGTTCTTTCGTGATTCAGATAGTTCATGCAATTTTAAATTACTTTCAAACGTACTTCTATTATCAAATTTGCTTCATTATTTTTGTATACTTTGAATAAGCAGCTGCTGTGTACTACTGGGAGCTAGATGAACATAACTGGTGAGCCAATGACATAAGGCAGATATGTGCATCCACCAATCAACAGCTAGCTCCCAGTAATGCATTTCTGCTCCTGAAGCTACCTAGGTATATTTTCAACTAAGGACAGCAAGGGAATGAAGCAAATTGGATAATAGAAATAAACTAGAAAGTTATATAAAATCACATGCACTGTCTGAATCATGAAAGAAAAAAAATTGGGTTTAATGTCCTTTTAAGGATAGAAAAACTGTTCATTTATTTTTTTTTAATTAACAAAATATAGTAACGGCCTCTGTAAGAAATAACTAGGCGTGTCTATAATTTAAGAATATGTAATTTCTTTAAATAATACTTTTTCTTTCACTTAGATTCAGTATGCAACACTTAAATATGTGGCTTTCATCTTCATAGCTCATTAAAACGTATATGCCCACCAGAGTCGTCAGCCTTAGCATATAATTATGTTCACAGATGAATAAGTTGTGATAATGTAATAGGTATCTCAGGCCCACACTTCTGAAGCTCAGTGCTTAAAGGCACTTTCATTTTAAATCTAAAAGTGTGAAATTAGTGTAAAATGAGAAAATAGAAAATCAGCATCTATAATATTAAGAAAGTACTAGAGAGTATTGTAAAGTGAAATGCTGAAGAAAGAATGGCTGGGTTAAGATAAAAAGATTTATACTTACTGATAAATCAATTTCTTCACATTTACAGTAATATTTTATGTCTTAACTACTGGCTAGAAATTTCCAAGAAGTCTTCTGGATTGTCACCTGGCAGCAATATTGTGACCAAAAAGGTGCAGTCACAATGTTGCAGAAGCCAGAATGTACATGTGGCAATGTTGTTGGCACAAGATTTAAGTGATGGTAAACTCACCCCTTTCTAAAAAAAGATCTGGAATGTTAGTGATATTTTAGAAAGAATTTAATTAATCAGTTGTGAAAATTAAATACCCCACAATCCAGCCGCTAACTTCAAAGGTAATTATTTTCTGCTAGCTAACGGTTTAAATAATTCTCCAATCAGAGCTCTAGCTAAAACAAAAGTGCCTTAAGGCTAGAGCGCTGATTAGAGAACAGTTCAAAACTTTAGCTCGCAAAAAACATTACTTTTAAAGTGGGCATGTATCATGCCATAAAACTAGCTCTCTTACAGAACGCAACATTTTCGGCGTTGTCTCACCTCCCTATAGCGCTTGCTATTACAGGTTTACAAAAAGCAGGCTTGTGCGGGCGATCTGGAGGCATTGAGCTCCATACCGCACCGAAATCAAGCGCTACTTTGACGTGATTGTGCACAATTTCCCCATAGACATCAATGGGGAGAGCCGGCAAAAAAAAAAAAGCCTAACACCTGCGATCGTGGAAACAAAAGCTCCGTAACGCAGCCCCATTGATGTCTATGGGGAAAGAAAAAGTTATGTTTAAACCTAACACCCTAACATAAAAACCACATCTAAACACCCCTAATCTGCTGCCCCCGACATCGCCGCAACCTACATAATGTTATTAACCCCTAATCTGCTGCCCTTAACATCGCCGCCACCTAAATAAAAATATTAACCCCTAATCTGCCGCCCTTAACATCGCCGCCGCCTACATTACAGTTATTAATCCCTAATCTGCCGCCCCAATATCGCCGCCACTATACTAAAGTTATTAACCCCTAAACCTCTGGCCTCCATCATCACTAACACTAAATAAATATATTAACCCCTAAACCTAACCCTAAGCCTAACCCTAACACCCCCTAACTTAGGAATTAAAGGTGAAAAAATCCTATTGGCTGTTGCAATCAGCCAATAGGATTGAGCTCTCATTCTATTGGCTGATTGGAACAGCCAATAGGATTTTTTCACCTTTAATTCCTATTGGCTGATAGAAATCTTTCAGCCAATAGGAATGTAAGGGACACCATCTTGGATGACATCACTTAAAGGGAAACTTCATTTTACAGTGACCATCGTAAGAAGAGGATGCTCCGCGCCGTATGTCTTGAAGATGGACCCGCTCCGCACCGGATGGATGAAGATAGAAGATGCCGTCTGGATGAAGACTTCTTGCCGTCTGGATGATGACTTTTTAGTGTAAGGCAGGTTAGGCTTCATTTTACAGGTAACTTTGTATTTATTTTAGCTAGGTAGTTATTAAATAGTTATTAACTATTTACTAACTAGTCTACCTAGTTAAAATAAATACAAACTTATCTGTGAAATAAAAATAAAACCTAAGATAGCTACAATATAACTATTAGTTATATTATAGCTACCTTAGGTTTTATTTTACAGGTAAGTTTGTATTTAGTTTTAAAGGGACATGAAACCCAAACATTTTCTCTTTCATGATTCAGATAGTGAATACAATTTTAAACAACTTTCCAATTTACTTCTATTATTTAATTTGCTTCCTTCTCTTGTTATCCTTTGCTGAAAGGTTTATCTAGGCAAGTTCATGAGCAGCAGAGAACCTAGGTCCTAGCTGTTGATTGGTGGCTGCATATAAATCTCAATTGTGATTGGCTCACTCATAAGTTCAGTTAGAAACTATTAGTGCATTGCTGCTCCTTCAACAAATGATACCAAGAGAATGAAACAGATTATATAATAGAAGTAAATTACAAAGTTGTTTAAAATTGTATTCTCTATCTGAATCATGAAAGAAAAAAATTGGGTTTCATGTCCCTTTAAATAGGAATTATTTAGGTAATAATTGTAAGCTTTATTTAGATTTATTTTAATTATATTTAAGTTAGGGGGTGTTAGGGTTAGGCTTAGGGTTACGTTAGGGTTAGGTTTAGGGGTTAATATATTTATGTAGAGTTAGTGATGTGGGAGGTCAGAGGTTTAGGGGTTAATAATTTATTTAAGTATATTTCGTTGTGGGGGGCTTGCGGGTTAGTGGTTAACCCCTTAACGTCCGAGGACGTGCAGGGTACGTCCTCAGAAAAAAGGCAGTTAATGCCTGAGAACGTACCCTGCATGTCCTCGGTGTGGAAAGCAGCTGGAAGCGATCCTGCTCGCTTCCAGCTGCTTTCCGGTTATTGCAGTGATGCCTCGATATGGAGGCATCCTGCAATAACCTTTCACGGCCATCCGATGCAGAGAGAGCCACTCTGTGGCCCTCTCTGCACCGGACATCGATGGCCGGTATCGTTGGTGGGTGGGAGCCGGTGTGGGAGGTGAGTGGCGGCCATCGATGGCCCTGGTCATGTGGAGGGGGGCGGGATCGTGGGCGGGTAAGCCCGGGGGCGCGCGTGGGCGCGCGCACGAGGGGGCGGGGGCGGGCGCGTGCACGGGGAGGGAGCGGGTGGGAACCGCTACACTACGGAAAAAATGTGTCCCAAAACAATAAAAGTGGGACAACATTTAAATAAATAAACAAGCCCTTAGGTGTGATTTAGGTGGTGGGGGTTGGTTCGGGGGGGGGGGGGGCGATTGAGCTACACTACAGAAATTTTTTTTAACAAAAATAAACATTTGATTGTTCAAAATGGGTACTGGCAGACAGCTGCCAGTACCCAAGATGGCCCCCAATAAGGCTGAGAGGGAGGCTTAGAGAGCTGTTTTGGGGGGGATCAGGGAGGTTGGGGGTTAAGGGGGGATCCTAAACACAGCATATGTAAATATGCTTTTTTTTTTTTTTTTTTTTTTCTTAAAAAAAAAAAAAAAACTTTTATTTTAGTACTGGCAGACTTTCTGCCAGTACTTAAGATGGTGGGGACAATTGTGGGGTGGGGGAGAGAAGGGAGCTGTTTGGGAGGGATCAGGGGGTGGGATGTGTCAGGTGGGAGGCTGATCTCTACACTAAAGCTAAAATTAACCCTGCAAGCTCCCTACAAACTACCTAATTAACCCCTTCACTGCTAGCCATAATACACGTGTGATGAGCTGCAGCAGCATTTAGCGACTTTCTAATTACCATAAAGCAACGCCAAAGTCATATATGTCTGCTATTTCTGAACAAAGGGCATCCCAGAGAAGCATTTACAACCATTTGTGCCATAATTGCACAAGCTGTTTGTAAATAATTTCAGTGAGAAACCTAAAATTGTGAAAAAATTTACGTTTTCTTTTACTTTGATCGCATTTGGCGGTGAAATGGTGGCATGAAATATACCAAAATGGGCCTAGATCAATACTTGGGGTTGTCTACTACACTACACTAAAGCTAAAATTAACCCTAGAAGCTCCCTACATGCTCCCTAATTAACCCCTTCAATGCTGGGCATAATACACGTATTGTGCGCAGTGGCATTTAGCAGCCTTCTAATTACCAAAAAGCAAAGCCAAAGCCATATATGTCTGCTATTTCTGAACAAAGGGGATCCCAGAGAAGCATTTACAATCATTTATGCCATAATTGCACAAGTTGTTTGTAAATAATTTCAGTGAGAAACCTAAAGTTTGTGAAAAAATTTGTGAAAAAGTGAACAATTTTTTTTATTTGATCGCATTTGGCGGTGAAATAGTGGCATGAAATATACCAAAATGGGCCTAGATCAATACTTTGGGTTGTCTACTAAAAAAAAATATATACATGTCAAGGGATATTCAGGGATTCCTGAAAGATATTAGTGTCCCAATGTAACTAGCGCTAATTTTGAAAAAAAGTGGTTTGGAAATAGCAAAGTGCTACTTGTATTTATGGCCCTATAACTTGCAAAAAAAGCAAAGAAGATGTAAACATTGGGTATTTCTAAACTCAGGACAAAATTTAGAAACTATTTAGCATGGGTGTTTATTGGTGGTTGTAGATGTGTAACAGATTTTGGGGGTCAAAGTTAGAAAAAGTGTGTTTTTTTCCATTTTTCCTTCATATTTTATAATGTTTTTTATAGTAAATTATAAGATATGATGAAAATAATGGTATCTTTTGAAAGTCCATTTAATGGCGAGAAAAACGGTATATAATATGTGTGGGTACAGTAAATGAGTAACCTAGGTAACAGAGCTCACAGAGAACAGTGCAGTATCTGAGTATGCTCAGTACATCAGTACCTAGATAACAGAGCTCACAGAGAGCAGTGCAGTATCTGAGCATGATCAGTACATCAGTACCTGGGTAACAGAGCTCACAGAGAGCAGTGCAGTATCTGAGCATGCTCAGTACATCAGTACCTAGATAACAGAGCTCACAGAGAGCAGTGCAGTATCTGAGCATGCTCAGTACATCAGTACCTAGGTAACAGAGCTCATAGAGAGCAGTGCAGTATCTGAGTATTCTCAGTGCATCAGTACCTAGGTAACAGAGCTCACAGAGAGCAGTGCAGTATCTGAGCATGCTCAGTACATCAGTACCTAGGTAACAGAGCTCACAGAGAGCAGTGCAGTATCTGAGCATGCTCAGTACATCAGTACCTAGGTAACAGAGCTCACAGAGAGCAGTGCAGTATCTGAGTATGCTCAGTACATTAGTACCTAGATAACAGAGCTCACAGAGAGCAGTGCAGTATCTGAGTATGCTCATTACATCAGTACCTAGGTAACAGAGCTCACAGAGAGCAGTGCAGTATCTGAGCATGCTCAGTACATCAGTACCTAGGTAACAGAGCTTACAGAGAGCAGTGCAGTATCTGAGTATGCTCAGTACATTAGTACCTAGATAACAGAGCTCACAGAGAGCAGTGCAGTATCTGAGTATGCTCATTACATCAGTACCTAGGTAACAGAGCTCACAGAGAGCAGTGCAGTATCTGAGTATGCTCAGTACATCAGTACCTAGGTAACAGAGCTCACAGAGAGCAGTGCAGTATCTGAGCATGCTCAGTACATCAGTACCTAGGTAACAGAGCTCACAGAGAGCAGTGCAGTATCTGAGTATGCTCAGTACATCAGTACCTAGGTAACAGAGCTTACAGAGAGCAGTGCAGTATCTGAGTATGCTCAGTACATTAGTACCTAGATAACAGAGCTCACAGAGAGCAGTGCAGTATCTGAGTATGCTCATTACATCAGTACCTAGGTAACAGAGCTCACAGAGAGCAGTGCAGTATCTGAGCATGGTCAGTACATCAGTACCTAGGTAACAGAGCTCACAGAGAGCAGTGCAGTATCTGAGTATGCTCAGTACATCAGTACCTAGGTAACAGAGCTTACAGAGAGCAGTGCAGTATCTGAGTATGCTCAGTACATTAGTACCTAGATAACAGAGCTCACAGAGAGCAGTGCAGTATCTGAGTATGCTCATTACATCAGTACCTAGGTAACAGAGCTCACAGAGAGCAGTGCAGTATCTGAGCATGGTCAGTACATCAGTACCTAGGTAACAGAGCTCACAGAGAGCAGTGCAGTATCTGAGCATGGTCAGTACATCAGTACCTAGGTAACAGAGCTCACAGAGAGCAGTGCAGTATCTGAGTATGCTCAGTACATCAGTACCTAGGTAACAGAGCTTACAGAGAGCAGTGCAGTATCTGAGTATGCTCAGTACATTAGTACCTAGATAACAGAGCTCACAGAGAGCAGTGCAGTATCTGAGTATGCTCATTACATCAGTACCTAGGTAACAGAGCTCACAGAGAGCAGTGCAGTATCTGAGCATGGTCAGTACATCAGTACCTAGGTAACAGAGCTCACAGAGAGCAGTGCAGTATCTGAGTATGCTCAGTACATCAGTACCTAGGTAACAGCTAAACACAAACACCGCAAAAATGTAAAAATAGCCTTGGTCCCAAACGGACAGAAAATGGAAAAGTGCTGCGGTCATTAAGGGGTTAATAGGTTTATTATAGCGGTGGTGTGGGCGGATGGCAGATTAGGGGTTAATAATCTTTAAATAGTCTGTGATGCGGGAGGGCGGTGGTTTAGGGGTTAATAGGTTTATTATAGTGGTGGCGATGTCTGGAGCGGCAGATTAGGGGTTCATAATTTTATTTTAGTGTTTGCGATGCGGGAGGGCCTGGGTTTAGGGGTTAATAAGTAGTTTATGGGTGTTAGTGTACTTTTTAACACTTTAGTTATGAGTTTTGTGCTACGGCGTTGTAACGTAAAACTCATAACTACTGACATTAGATGGCGGTACAGATCTTATCAGTTATAGGGTGTACCGCTCACTTTTTGGCCTCCCAGGCAAACTCGTAATACCTGCACTATGGAAGTCCCATTGAAAAAGGACTTTTTTAAAAGTGCGGTACTGACGTTGCGTGACGGCCAAAAAGGTGTGCGGTACACCTATACCTACAAGACTTGTAAAAGCGGCGTTATGGAAAAAGCAGCGTTATGAAGCAAAACTCGTAATCTAGCTGAATATGTGCAAATTCTATTGCTCTAAGCACAGTCCTAGATAGACTAGGCAATAATAAAGATATGGCTCCGGATTACGAAAAAATAAGCATGTTGGAGAGGGTGGTGCCTGAAATACAATAGTGGTACATTAATGGTGAGACAATGCAAAACTTGAAGTTAGAATATAGAAATTGTGTTAACATATTCCCCCATAAAATTCACTGGAGCAAAAAAGTTAGGGAAAAAACCTACTCACCCGCAAACCAGATAACATATTCTCAAGTGCGCTAACCCAACATAAAAACATTAATATTTCACATTCCAATGTTCTTTACATAGCAGAATATGTTCTATTTATTGATAAATAGATATTTCTTCATATATATATGACTTTTTGGGGGGTAAAAACTAAATTTATGCTTACCTGATAAATACTTTTTTCGGAATGATGATGGTCCACAATCCTCCATAACATAAGGGATATATTTTGCCCCACTAGGAGGAGGTCAAGGACCCATATCAAAGCTTAAAATCCCTCCCACCTCCCTTCTCTCTCTTAGTTTAACGTATAGCCAAGTAGAGAATAGGAAAGATTAGGTAGGAAACACAAAGCAGAGTCTGTAAAGGTGTCATTAGAACTGTCGCCCAAAAAATTGAAACAGGCTGGGCCTGTGGACCATCATCATTCCGAAAGAAAATAATTTATCAAGCATGCATACATTTTGTTTTCTTTTTCGTAAAATGATTATGGATCACAGTCCTCCATAACATATGGGACTAATACCCAAGCATATGGTCTATGTTACAGAAAGGGTGGGACAAATTTTCTGGCAGTTCTTATATAGCTGACACTGCGGCCTGAAGAACTTTCCTGCCAAAAGCTGCTTGTGAAAAAGCAAAACCTCAAAGCAATAAACTCTGAAAAAAGCACGCAGAGAAGACGTTGCAGCTTTGCAAATCCACTCCAAAGATGCAAAGTTTTTTTTTTTTTTAAACCCTCAATGTTGCAATTGCTCTTGTAGAAAGTCTTCAATCATTTTTTTTTGAGTCAAGAGGCCAATGCTACCTTAGTAGCAACAACCATCTCTCAATTGGTATTTTCCTTAGGAAGAAAATCATATTTAGTCCAAATATAGAATTCACCTTGTAAATAATGAGAAATGGAGAATCACAAGACAAGGTTGACAACTCAAGGTTTGCTGAAGAGATTGCGATAGTAAGAGTACTTTCCAAGATAATAGTCAATATCAATGAAATGCAATGGTTCAAGAAAAAAACCTTGTAATACAGAGAAAAGTACATTTAGATTAAAGGGAGGAGAAATAGGTT
Source organism: Bombina bombina (assembly GCF_027579735.1). Taxonomy (NCBI): domain Eukaryota; kingdom Metazoa; phylum Chordata; class Amphibia; order Anura; family Bombinatoridae; genus Bombina; species Bombina bombina. The sequence goes on along the minus strand of NC_069503.1, from coordinate 1,138,559,644 downwards.
CCATGAATAGCCTAATTCTAAATTACACCTGGATTAAAGTCTAAGCCTCAGGAAGATTATCCAACTTCCTATAAAAAAAGAGATAAAGCAGAAATTCAACCATTTAAAAATTAGCGGATAAACCCTTGTCAAGGCCATCCTGAGAAAACTGAAGGATTCTAGGAATCCAAAAGGAATCCAATCTTGTGATTAATTTCCTGTTTTACAGGCTTTCTGGCCTGCATCAAAATTTCAATGACGGAAAATAAGAAATATCCATGTTCCACAACTAGGCGTTCAAACTCCACGCCAATAAATTTAGAGATTTGAGATCTTGATAGAAAAGAGGACCTTGAGAAAACAGGTCTTGTCTCAGAGGAAGAAGCCATAGAAAGCAAGAGGACATCTGCACTGTGTCGGCATACCAAGTCCTGTGCAACAGGCTGAAGCAATTAATATTACCGACGTTGACTACTGTTTAATCCAATTACTCTTGGAATTAAAACAAACAAAGGTAACAGCTATGCAAGATAAAAGTCCCATGGACATACCAAGGCGACTATTATGTGAGCCTTTGGATCTTTTGATCTTGAAAGCGTGAGATTTAAGTGAGAGGCCATCCATTTTGATCACTGAGTGATCGAAAATCCTAATGGAGAGACTACTCTCTTGAATTGATTGATCGACTGCTGGGATGATCCACCTCCCAGTTGTTCAGACATGGTATGTGAATTGCCAATATGTCATATCTGCCCAAGACAGAGTAATAGACATTTCTTGCATGGCCAGTGGACTGCGGTTACCCCCTTGATGATTTATGTAGGTCACTGCCAAGATGCTGTCAGACTGGAAAACGGATACAATTTTCCTCCTTCAATAGGGGCCAGGGCTGAAGAGTTCCAGGATGTTGATTGGTAACCTTGCCTCTAGAGGATACCAAATTCCTTGCACTCTTAGAGAAACCCAGACCACCCCCCAGTCTGAGAGACTGGTGTCCAAAGGGACAAAGACAGACTTTGTGTCCTCAATAATAAGATTGACTGACGGAGAAATTGAAACAATCTGTGTGCCAAATTTAGATAAGTCTTTCACCACTGAGGTAGCATAGCCATGAAAGGGGTCTCGAGTGAAAAGGGGCAAATTAAACTGTGACTTAAGGGGCTATCATAAGACCCACCGCCTCCATGCACTGTGCAACCAATGGAATGTAGCTCATTGTAGGAAGAGACACACCCTCACCTTCTGAATCTTAATATTGCAAAGTTCCATCAGGAAACTAGATGAATAAGGATTGAGTCTATTATGACTCCTGTAAATGCTATAAGGAGCTTTGAAAGATATAAAGAACTTTTTTTCACTTTCTGCAATGAGATTTTTTAATGGAAAATTTTTCTGCAGGTTATTTTAAAAAAAAATTCAATTTTAAATTAGGCAATAACACTAAAGCACCAGTTCAGTTGTGATGTGCTGATTAACTGTAGAATAAAGCAATTGTAAAAGTTTTATAATATATTGCAACAGTTGAAAATTGGATTGCAAATTAGCTGTAGACAAAAAAAACATAAATTGTGCTTACCTGATAATTTCATTTCCATCTGTATGAGGAGAGTCCACGGCTTCATTCCTTACTTGTGGGAATAAAGAAAGTGGCCACCAGGAGTAGGCAAAGACACCCCAGCCAAAGGCTTTAATACCTCCCCCACTCCCCTCATCCCCCAGTCATTCAGCCGAGGGAACATGGAACAGTAGGAGAAATATCAGGGTATAAATGGTGCCAAAAGAACAAAACAAAATTTAGGTCCACCCAACAGAGAAAACGGGCGGGCCGTGGACTCTCCTCATACAGATGGAAATGAAATTATCAGGTAAGCATAATTTATGTTTTCCATCTTCATATGAGGAGAGTTCACGGCTTCATTCCTTACTTGTGGGAAACATATATCCAAGCTCTTGAGGATACTGAATGAAAACGGGAGGGTAAAAAAAATTTAGCGGACCCTATTCTGAGGGCACAGCCTGCAAAACCGTTCTCCCAAAAGCTGCTTCAGCTGAAGCAAAAACATCAAATTTGTAAAATTTTGAAAAAGTATGTAAGGAGGACCAGGTAGCTGCCCTACAAATCTGCTCCATAGAGGCCTCATTCTTGAAGGCCCAAGAAGAAGCCACAGCTCTAGTTGAATGAGCCAATATCCTCTGAGGAGGCTTATGTCCCGCTGTCCCATATGCTGAGCGGATAATGCTCCTCAACCAAAAGGATAGGGAAGTGGCAGAAGCCTTCTGCCCTCTACGCTTCCCAGAAGAGTAAACAAACAATGCAGTAGACTGTCTAAAATCCTTCATAGCCAGAAGATAGAATTTCAAAACCTGAACCACATCCAAATTCTGAAGTAATCGTTCCTTTGATGAGGAAGGATTAGGACACAATGAAGGAACCATGATCACCTGATTGATGTTGGGATCAGACACCACCTTAGGGAGAAATCCCAACCCAGTGCGAAGAACAGCCTTATCAGCATGAAATACTAGGTAAGGAGGCTCACATTGCAAGGCTGCCATCTTGTGCCGAAGCAATAGCCAATAGAAAAAACATAATTTATGCTTACCTGATAAATTTATTTCTCTTGTAGTGTATCCAGTCCACGGATCATCCATTACTTGTGGGATATTCTCCTTCCCAACAGGAAGTTGCAAGAGGATCACCCACAGCAGAGCTGCTATATAGCTCCTCCCCTCACTGCCATATCCAGTCATTCGACCGAAACAAGACGAGAAAGGAGAAACCATAGGGTGCAGTGGTGACTGTAGTTTAATTAAAATTTAAACCTGCCTTAAAAGGACAGGGCAGGCCGTGGACTGGATACATTACAAGAGAAATAAATTTATCAGGTAAGCATAAATTATGTTTTCTCTTGTTAAGTGTATCCAGTCCACAGATCATCCATTACTTGTGGGATACCAATACCAAAGCTAAAGTACACGGATGATGGGAGGGACAAGGCAGGAACTTAAACGGAAGGAACCACTGCCTGTAGAACCTTTCTCCCAAAAACAGCCTCCAGGTGTGAAGCGAAGACCAAGTCGCAGCCTTGCAAATCTGTTCAACAGAGGCCTCATTTTTAAAGGCCCAGGTGGAAGCCACAGCTCTAGTAGAATGAGCTGTAATCCTTTCAGGGGACTGCTGTCCAGCAGTCTCATAGGCTAAGCGTATTATGCTCAGAAGCCAAAAGGAGAGAGAGGTTGTCGAAGCTTTTTGACCTCTCCTCTGTCCAGAGTAAACGACAAACAGGGCAGATGTTTGACGAAAATCTTTAGTAGCCTGTAAGTAAAACTTCAACGCATGGACTACGTCCAGATTATGCAAAAGACGTTCCTTCTTTGAAGAAGGATTAGGACACAATGATGGAACAACAATCTCTTGATTGATATTCCCGTTAGAAACCACCTTAGGTAAAAACCCAGGTTTGGTACGCAGAACTACCTTGTCTGAATGAAAAATCCGATAAGGAGAATCACAATGTAAGGCAGATAACTTAGAGACTCTTCGAGCCGAGGAAATAGCCATTAAAAACAGAACTTTCCAAGATATAAGTTTAATATCAATGGAATGAAGGGGTTCAAACGGAACTCCCTGAAGAACTTTAAGAACCAAGTTTAAGCTCCACGGGGGAGCAACAGTTTTAAACACAGGCTTAATCCTAACCAAAGCCTGACAAAATGCCTTGACGTCTGGAACTTCTGCCAGACGCTTGTGCAAAAGAATAGACTGAGCAGAGATCTGTCCTTTTAAAGAACTAGCTGATATGCCTTTGTCCAAACCCTCTTGGAGAAAGGACAATATCCTAGGAATTCTAACCTTACTCCATGAGTAACTCTTGGATTCACACCAATAAAGATATTTACGCCATATCTTATGGTAGATTTTCCTGGTGACAGGCTTCCGAGCCTGTATTAAGGTATCAATGACTGACTCGGAGAAGCCATGGCTTGATAGAATCAAGCGTTCAATCTCCATGCAGTCAGTATCAGAGAAATTAAATTTGGATGATTGAAAGGACCTTGTATTAGAAGGTCCTGCCTCAGAGGCAGAGTCCATGGTGGAAGAGATGACATGTCCACTAGGTCTGCATACCAGGTCCTGCGTGGCCATGCAGGCGCTATCAGAATCACTGATGCTCTCTCCTGTTTGATTTTGGCAATCAGTCGAGGGAGCAGAGGAAACGGTGGAAACACATAGGCCAGGTTAAAGAACCAAGGAGCTGCTACAGCATCTATCAGTGTTGCTCCCGGGTCCCTGGACCTGGATCCGTAACAAGGAAGCTTGGCGTTCTGGCGGGACACCATGAGATCCAGTTCTGGTTTGCCCCAACGATGGACCAGTTGAGCAAACACCTCCGTATGGAGTTCCCACTCCCCCGGATAAAAAGTCTGACGACTTAGAAAATCCGCCTCCCAGTTCTCTACGCCTGAAATGTGGATCGCTGACACGTGGCAAGAGTGAGACTCTGCCCATCGAATTATCTTTGAGACTTCTAACATCGCTAGGGAACTCCTGGTTCCCCCTTGATGGTTGATGTAAGCCACAGTCATGATGTTGTCCGACTGAAATCTGATGAACCTCAGTGTTGCTAACTGAGGCCAAGCTAGAAGAGCATTGAATATTGCTCTTAACTTCAGAATATTTATTGGGAGGAGTTTCTCCTCCTGAGTCCACGATCCCTGAGCCTTCAGGGAGTTCCAGACTGCGCCCCAACCTACAAGGCTGGCATCTGTTGTTACAATCGTCCAATCTGGCCTGCGAAAGGTCATACCCTTGGACAGATGGACCCGAGAAAGCCACCAGAGAAGAGAATCTCTGGTCTCTTGATCCAGATTTAGTAGAGGGGACAAATCTGAGTAATCCCCATTCCACTGACTTAGCATGCATAATTGCAGCGGTCTGAGATGCAGGTGCGCAAATGGCACTATGTCCATTGCCGCTACCATTAAGCCGATTACTTCCATGCACTGAGCTACTGACGGGCGTGGAATGGAATGAAGGACACGGCAAGCATTTAGAAGTTTTGATAACCTGGACTCCGTCAGGTAAATTTTCATCTCTACAGAATCTATAAGAGTCCCTAGGAAGGAGACTCTTGTGAGTGGTGATAGAGAACTCTTTTCCACGTTCACTTTCCACCCATGCGACCTCAGAAATGCCAGAACTATCTCTGTATGAGACTTGGCAATTTGAAAGCTTGACGCCTGTATCAGGATGTCATCTAGATACGGAGCCACCGATATGCCTCGCGGTCCTAGAACCGCCAGAAGTGAGCCCAGAACCTTTGTAAAAATTCTCGGGGCAGTGGCCAACCCAAAGGGAAGAGCTACAAATTGGTAATGCCTGTCTAGAAAGGCAAACCTTAGGAACCGATGATGATCTTTGTGAATCGGTATGTGAAGGTAGGTATCCTTTAAGTCCACTGTGGTCATGTACTGACCCTCTTGGATCATGGGTAGGATGGTCCGAATAGTTTCCATTTTGAATGATGGAACTCTGAGGAATTTGTTTAAGATCTTTAGATCCAAGATTGGTCTGAAGGTTCCCTCTTTCTTGGGAACCACAAACAGATTTGAATAAAATCCCTGTCCTTGTTCCGTCCGCGGAACTGGATGGATCACTCCCATTACTAGGAGGTCTTGCACACAGCTTAGGAATGCCTCTTTCTTTATCTGGTTTGCTGATAACTTTGAAAGATGAAATCTCCCTTGTGGAGGAGAAGCTTTGAAGTCCAGAAGATATCCCTGAGATATGATCTCCAACGCCCAGGGATCCTGAACATCTCTTGCCCACGCCTGGGCGAAGAGAGAAAGTCTGCCCCCCACTAGATCCGTTTCCGGATAGGGGGCCGTTCCTTCATGCTGTCTTGGGGGCAGCAGCAGGCTTTCTGGCCTGCTTGCCCTTGTTCCAGGACTGGTTAGGTTTCCAGGCCTGTCTGGAATGAGCAACAGTTCCCTCTTGTTTTGAAGCGGAGGAAGTTGATGCTGCTCCTGCCTTGAAATTTCGAAAAGGCACGAAAATTACACTGTTTGGCCTTTGATTTGGCCCTGTCCTGAGGAAGGGTATTACCCTTGCCTCCAGTAATGTCAGCAATAATTTCCTTCAAGCCAGGCCCGAATAAGGTCTGCCCCTTGAAAGGAATGTTGAGTAATTTAGACTTTGAAGTCACGTCAGCTGACCAGGATTTAAGCCATAGCGCCCTACGCGCCTGGATGGCGAATCCGGAATTCTTAGCCGTTAGTTTAGTCAAATGAACAATGGCATCAGAAACAAATGAGTTAGCTAGCTTAAGCGTTCTAAGCTTGTCAATAATTTCATTCAATGGAGCTGTCTGGATGGCCTCTTCCAGGGCCTCAAACCAGAATGCCGCCGCAGCAGTGACAGGCGCAATGCATGCAAGGGGCTGTAAAATAAAACCTTGTTGAATAAACATTTTCTTAAGGTAACCCTCCAATTTTTTATACATTGGATCTGAAAAAGCACAACTGTCCTCAACCGGGATAGTGGTACGCTTTGCTAAAGTAGAAACTGCTCCCTCCACCTTAGGGACCGTCTGCCATAAGTCCTGTGTAGTGGCGTCTATTGGAAACATTTTTCTAAATATAGGAGGTGGGGAAAAGGGCACACCGGGTCTATCCCACTCCTTGCTAATAATTTCTGTAAGCCTTTTAGGTATAGGAAAAACGTCAGTACACACCGGCACCGCATAGTATCTATCCGGCCTACACAATTTCTCTGGAATTGCAACTGTGTTTCAGTCATTCAGAGCAGCTAATACCTCCCCAAGCAATACACGGAGGTTCTCAAGCTTAAATTTAAAATTAGAAATCTCTGAATCAGGTTTCCCCGAGTCAGAGATGTCACCCACAGACTGAAGCTCTCCGTCCTCATGTTCTGCATACTGTGACGCAGTATCAGACATGGCTCTAACAGCATTTGCGCGCTCTGTATCTCTCCTAACCCCAGAGCTATCGCGCTTGCCTCTTAATTCAGGCAATCTAGATAATACCTCTGACAGGGTATTATTCATGATTGCAGCCATGTCCTGCAAGGTAATCGCTATGGGCGTCCCTGATGTAATTGGCGCCATATTAGCGTGCGTCCCCTGAGCGGGAGGCGAAGGGTCTGACACATGGGGAGAGTTAGTCGGCATAACTTCCCCCTCGACAGAACCCTCTGGTGATAATTCTTTTATAGATAAAGACTGATCTTTACTGTTTAAGGTGAAATCAATACATTTAGTACACATTCTCATATGGGGCTCCACCATGGCTTTCAAACATAATGAACAAGTAGGTTCCTCTGTGTCAGACATGTTTAAACAGACTAGCAATGAGACTAGCAAGCTTGGAAAACACTTTAAAACAAGTTTACAAGCAATATAAAAAACATTACTGCGCCTTTAAGAAACACAAATTTTCCCAAATTTTGAAATAACAGTGAAAAAAATGCAGTTACACTAACGAAATTTTTACAGTGTATGTAATAAGTTAGCAGAGCATTGCACCCACTTGCAAATGGATGATTAACCCCTTAATACCAAAAACGGAATAACAAATGACAAAAACGTTTTTTAAACAGTCACAACAACTGCCACAGCTCTACTGTGGCTTTTTACCTCCCTCAATACGACTTTTGAAGCCCTTCAGAGAAGTCCTGGATCATGCAGGAAGAAGCTGGATGTCTGTGTCTGTAATTTTTGCTGTGCAAAAAAATGCCAAAATAGGCCCCTCCCACTCATATTACAACAGTGGGAAGCCTCAGGGAACTGTTTCTAGGCAAAATTCAAGCCAGCCATGTGGAAAAAGCTAGGCCCCAATAAGTTTTATCACCAAACATATGTAAAAAATGATTAAACATGCCAGCAAACGTTTTAAAATACACTTTTATAAGAGTATGTATCTCTATTAATAAGCCTAACAGTCGCTATCACTGCATTTAAGGCTTCACTTACATTACTTCGGAATCAGCAGCATTTTCTAGCAAATTCCATCCCTAGAAAAATATTTTAACTGCACATACCTTATTACAGGAAAACCTGCACGCTATTCCCCCTCTGAAGTTACCTCACTCCTCAGAATATGTGAGAACAGCAAAGGATCTTAGTTACTTCTGCTAAGATCATAGAAAACGCAGGCAGATTCTTCTTCTAAATACTGAGATAAACAGTACACTCCGGTACCATTTAAAAATAACAAACTTTTGATTGAAGAAATAAACTAAGTATAAAACACCAGAGTCCTCTTACGACCTCCATCTTAGTTGATAGTTGCAAGAGAATGACTGGATATGGCAGTGAGGGGAGGAGCTATATAGCAGCTCTGCTGTGGGTGATCCTCTTGCAACTTCCTGTTGGGAAGGAGAATATTCCACAAGTAATGGATGATCCGTGGACTGGATACACTTAACAAGAGAAAGAACCTTAAGAACCACATTTTAATTCCAAGGAGGAGCGGAGGCCTGATTCTAGACAAAGCCTGAACAAAAGACTGACTATCAGGAAGCTCAACGAGTGTAATATACCTTTAAGGAGGAACCCTCCCATCTACATCCTTCTCTATTTAAGCGCTCTTTCCACAGTCACAAACTGCCTGTTAATTGAAGTAAACTAACCTTCGGCTCAAGTCAAGAGTAGTATATACTTTATTTGGATTATTCAGGTCAAATCTACCTAATCGTTTATTCTGTGTTCACAGATTAAGAACAAATACTTTGCCTTCACCTTTCTATTATTTGCAGGAAATATCGTTATCCAAGTCCTCCTTTTACACTCCCTGTGTAACCGCTCTCACCTCCAGTGATTTTCAGCTGTGACGGAACCTCTACCGAGACCCGGAAGTAAGTCACGCTCACACAGCCCTCCACATCTGAATCGAACATTCCGCTCAGGTAAGAAGCATAGCTGCGCTTTCTATTTTTGCATACTAAGGAAAGCTGTGCTCAACCTGTTTGGCGGTAAGTTTGTTTTCACAACATTGAACTGTAATCGTACGTCAGATATCCTGTTTGTGACTTTGCTTAAGTTTCCTATACACTGTGGATCTGCCGTATGGGAGAAATCTTCACTTAAACCTAACGGTTCATTAAAGTAAATAGGTTTTAACTGTGTGAGTGTGTGAAGCTAAACTGGACTGATAATCTTTATTCAGACAAACAACATAAACTGTGTATTTACTCAGTATTGTTCCTGATCCAATCTCTGTCTCATAATTCCTGCCAAGCTGCATTATCTGATCAGATTCTTTTGCTGAATTGAATCACTCAGTTGTATTATATTATTCTGAGTTCTCAATTCACTTTCTGTTTAACTATTCTTATAAATTAGCTCACAGTATCTGCACTCTGTATCAGTTCATAGATTCTGAGTCATTGATACAAAAGAGCAACAAAACACATTTATTCATAATTATTTCTATGAGAGTGTTACAACGAGCCTCTTGTTCAATAGCATAGAAAGAGCCGAAATCTGTCCCTTTAAGGAATTAGGGCAAGTCCCTTCTCCAAACCGTCTTGAAGAAAGGAAAGAATCCTGGACACCTTAACCTTATGCCATGGGAATCCCCGTTCTTCACACCAGAATAAGTAGGTCCTCCACACCTTATGATAGATGCGACGGGTGACCGGCTTTCTAGTTTGAATGAGAGTATTAGGCACTCTCTCAGAAAACGCTTTCTTGGCTAAGACTAAGCGTTCAATCTCCACGCAGTCAGCCTCAGATAATCTAGATTTTGATGAACAAAGGGACCCAGTTCCAGCAGATCTCTGCGACAAGGTAACCTCCATGGAGGAGATGACAACATCCCCACCAGGTCTGCAAACCACATCCTTCGCGGCCACGATGGAGCAATTAGAATAGTCAAGGCTTGCTCCTGTTTGATGCAGGCCACTACTCGAGGAAGAAGTGGTAACGGAGGAAAAATGGAAACTAGGTTGAATCCCCAGGGAACTGCTAAGGCATCTATGCCTGGGGATCCCTGGATCTCGACCAGTACCTGGGTAGCTTGGTATTCAGTCTGGACGCCATGAGATCGATCTCTGGCGTCCCCCATCTGTTGCAAATTTCCGCAAAACACCTCGGGATGGAGAGACTATTCCCCCGGATGAAAGAATTGTCTACTGAGAAAATCTGCTTCCCAGCTGTCCACACCCGGAATGTGGATTCTGACAGGCGAACAATTGTGGGCCTCCGCCCAATCCAGAATCCGAAATATTTCCCTCATAACTAGGGAGATTCTCGTTCCCCCCTGATGGTTGATGTAAGCCACCGAGGTAATGTTGTCCGATCGAAATCTGATAAACTGGGTCGAACCCAGAAGAGGCCAAGCCTTCAGAGCGTTGAAGATCGCTCAAAGTTCCAGAATGTTGATCGGGAGAAGAGATTCGTCTTGAGTCCACCAGCCCTGCACCTTCCTGGTGCCCCAAACAGCTCCCCATCCGGACAGACTTGCATCCGTAGTCACACTCTCCCAGGATAGTTTCAAGAAGGATGTCCCCTGGGACCGGCGATCTGGACAGAGCCACCAAGAGAGCGATTCTCTCGACCGGTTGTCCAGAGAAAGCTGTTGGGATAGATCCGAGTGACCGCCATTCCATTGCCTCAGCATGCACAGCTAAAGAAGTCTGAGGTGGAACCTGGCGAATGGAATGATATCTATGCTGGACACCACTAGCCCAATCACCTCCATACACCAGGCCTCAGATGTAGTAAGTCTGGAGGGGAAGACAATTGAAAGTCATTTTGCAAGGTCTCTGGTCTGTAAGGAATATCTTCATGGATATGGAATCTATTATCGTGCCTAGGAATTACAGTCTGGTATTGGAAACCAGAGAACTCTTTCCTAAGTTTATCATCCATCCATGAGATTGAAGAGGAAGTAGAAGAGCTCTCGAATGGTCTTCTGCCAGCCGGCAGGACGGAGCCTGGACCAGGATGTCGTCCAAATAAGGCGCTACTGCAATACCTCTAGATCTCGCCACCGTGAGCTGATCCCGCAGAACCTTCGAAAAGACTCTTGGAGCAGTAGCCAGACCAAAAGGAAGAGCTACAAACTAGTTTATTTTAACTTATTAGTTATAACCACATTATTATGAGTTTTTTTAATCAAACTCTAAATCGATTAGCATAAGCTGTTCTAACGGTTTTTAACACACACTTTAAGTTACCTTCACTCACATTAGTGTTGTCCAGGGTTTTGAATATATCACAGGCCTTTAACTTGTTTTTCTCTATACTCCTATTGGTATATAATGGTTATCAATTCCCTCCAACCATTTTGAGCTTAACATTCCATCGTATTAAGGTCTGAATTCTTATATGATCCCATCCGGATTAAATACCTTATCCCAGTTAGATTACATTGATTCTGGGACTGTTCACTATCATTGGATTCTATCAGTCTTACTTAACTGTATCTGGTTTTATTCCGTATTTTTAAATAATTCTTTTAAAATAAACAATCTTTTTTATGTCCATTGGATCATTATTCTGGGAATTATATATCCCCTAGACGATATATTGTATATTTATGGTTAGTTGTTAGATTGTTGTTGAATATATATTTCTAGTTGACCTGAATAATACTTTAGCCTATGGCGCTCCTATATTTCTAACATATATCTTCTCGTTTTTCTGGTCTTGAAGTTTGAAACTTTACCGTTAGCTAATTTACTTTTTAAGGAATTTAAAGCTGCTCTGCTTTATAAGGCTATACAGTATCAAATCATGTAATTACAAATGCACAAAATGATATCAGTTTAACTATAAAATAATAACGCTGAGTGTATAAAAATCTGCCCCGAATGATGAGAATATCTAATAGCACAGATAATCAACATGACTAGTATGCAGTTGTTAATGGGCAGTTCCTATAAAAAAAAGGCATAGCTTTCTAGTTTTAGCTAAAAAAAAATCAAAATATAAATCACTACAAAGCTTTTACTCATATTACCTAAATCTGCATATACATCATCAATATTAAGAGCTAGATTACAAGAGGAGCGCTAAATATCGCTTGAGTAATAATACTGGTATTACAAGTAAACCGCAATGCGAAAACCAAAGCGCAGCAAAGGGGTAAGTAGCGCAGGGATGGGCAGCATTTTTAATTATATATGTATATAAACATATACATATACAGTATATTTACAGGGAACACACAGCTCCCATAGACCGCAATGTAAAGGCATTTTCAGTCCCGTTTCTTTTCTAACACCCCACTCCCACCAACTTTAAAGCCCCAAAACTGCCTAGTGCAGTTGCTTTTTATTTTAAAAAAATGTAGCATTTATTTTAAATAAAAAACTATAATGCACTCTATTTGGAGGGCATTTGGGGCACTTTTAGTTTAGCAATCAGCTATCTCTACTTTTGCTTTGGTTGTATATATTTTGCTTCCACGAAGGTCTGTGAAAATGCCATATAAAAGCCTGTGAAACACCAAGCTTGTGAATGTTTTCACACACATTTTTTGACAATCCATCAATAAGGATAGCAAGAGAACAAAGTAAATTTGCAAACAGGATTGAATTTAAACGTACCATAAAATGAAACACTATCTGAAGGTTTCATTTTCACTTTCCTATCCTTTTAATGTTCATGATGGTCTCTGAATGAATTTATTCTCAACTTCTATATGAATATTAAAATATTAAGGATTCCTCACTTTAAACAATGCATAGTCAGTGTATATACAAAAAGCAAAAGACATTACCTGTCAGCTTCTTCCTTAACCACAAAGTATGGTGCTGAATGCCGATTAGACTTCGCTTCCATACACTTTTCACCACCATCCAGCTCCTGCTCTAGCGACGAGCTGGTGCTGCCCTCCCTACTGATATTGCTACTCCGTCCAGGACTGTTCTCTGTTGATGCCTTTGGTGACTCTGTATTCTGTTTTAGTGTCTGAAGCTTGGCCAGTGGGATAATGTCACAGTTTTGAGGCCGATGCCATACAGTCCTCTGGGTACTAGCATTGTAGTAGTAGAATCGAGAAGTATTTGGGTCAAAAAGTTCCCACCACTGGTTTTCATTTGTACGTTTTATTCTTACTCCGGCAGGTGGATCCCAGACACATTCACCAGTGATGAGGTTGGCATACATGCATTCTCGTGTGCGAGGTTCTATGATTTCTACCCATTCAAGTCTAGGAATAAAAAATAGACCATGTCACATTTATTTAAAAGTATGACTGAGAATGTTCCCTAATGTTCTTATAACACATTAAGCATTCAGAAAGTTTATTGATTCTCTGTCTAGGCACCAAATTAACACATTTTCCCATCAAAGCTAAAATATGCACTATGCCAAGTACTATCAAATTGTTCACCTCAACAACAATTAAGTGCTAACATGAATTTACAAAGATAACAAATTATGCTTACCTGATAATTTCATGTCCATCTGTATGGGAAGAGTCCACAGCTGCATTCCTTACTTGTGGGAAATACTGAACCTGGCCACCAGGAGGAGGCAAAGACACCCCAGCCAAAGGCTTAAATACCTCCCCCACTTCCTCATAACCCCAGTCAGTATGCAGAGGGAACAAAGAACTGTAGGAGAAATATCAGGGTGAAAAAGGTGCCAGAAGAAAAAAATTCAAATTTAGGGCCGCCCATCGGAGAACACGGGCGGGAGCTGTGGACTCTTCCCATACAGATGGAAATGAAATTATCTGGTAAGCATAATTTATGTTTTACATCTTAATATGGGAAGAGTCCCCAGCTGCATTCCTTACAAGTGGGAAACATATACCCAAGCTCTAGAGTACACTAAATGCTAACGGGAGGGGAAAAAAAGAGAGGCGGACCCTAATCTGAGGGCACCACAGCCTGCAAAACCTTTCTCCCAAAGGGTGCGTCAGCAAAAGCAAAAACATCAAACTTGTAAAAATTTTGGAAAAAGAATGTAAGGAGAACCAGATAGCGTCCTTACAAATCTGATCCATAGAGGCCGCATTTTGGAAGGCCCAAGAGGAAACCACTGCTCTCGTAGAATGAGCCGTAATCCTCAGAGGAGGCTTATGTCCCGCCGTTTCTATGCTTAACGGATGACACTCCTCAGACAAAAAGATAAGGAAATCGAAGAGGCCCTCCGATCCCTACGCTTCCCGGAAATAGAACAAACAGAGGAAGAGGTTTGTCTAAATTCCTTCGTGGCCGAAGATAGAACTTCAAGGCACAAACTACATCCAGAATACCTTGTATTCAACGAAGAAGGATTAGGACATAAGAAATGAACTGCAATCTCTTGATTGATGTTGCGAATTGACACAACCTTACGGAATTTGGCGGCGCTATACAAATAAATGATAATAATAATTATAACCTTAGGAAGAACCTGGGTTCGTAGAACAGCCTTATCGGAATGAAAAGCCAGATAATGAGGGATGCATTGTAAGGCAGCAATCACAGATACTCTGTGCGCAGAAGCAATAGCCAGTAGAAAGGAACCTCCTAAGACAACAACTTAATGTCCACTTCATGCATAGGCTCAAATGGAACCCATTGCAAAGCAAGATTTAAACTTCAAGGAGGAGCCTCAGATCTAAACACAGGTCTGATCCCAGTAGAGCCTTAACAAATGGCTGCACATCTGGAAGCTATGCAAACCTCTTGTGCAGTAACACAGACAGGGCCGAAAACTGTCCCGTCAGGGGACTTAGCAGAAAAGCCCTTCTCCAGTTCATCCTGAAGAACAGAATAACTAAGTCCTCCACACCTTATGATAGATAGATGCGACGAGCAACCAGATTATGAGCTTGAATGAGAGTAAAAATAGCTCTCTCAGAAAACCCTCTCTTGGCTAGGACTAAGCGTTCAATCTCCACGCAGTCAGCCTCAGAGAATCTAGACATTGATGAACAAAGAGACCTTGGTAAGCAGATCCCTGCGACAAGGTAACTTCCACAGAGGAGATGATGACATCCCCACTAGATCAGCGAACCATATCCTTCACGGCCAAGACGGAGCGGTCAGTATCACTGACGCCTGCTTGACTCGAGCCACTACACTAGGAAGTAGTGGTAACGGTCGGAAAGGATAAATGAGATTGAACCTCCAAGGCACCGCTAATGCATCGGTTAGCTCCGCCTGAGGATCCCTGTACCTCGAGCCCTATCTGGGTAGCTTGGTATTGAGACGTTATAAGATCTATCTCTTGCAAATCTCTGCAAACACTTGGGATGGAGACACCATTCTCCCTGATAGAAGTATGGTCTGCTGAGGAAATCCACTTCCCAGTTGTCCACACTCGGAAATGTGGATTGCTGACAGCGAACAAATGCGGGTCTCCCCCAGACCAAAATCCAAGATACTTCCCTCAACACTAGGGAGCTTCTCGTTCCCCCCTGATGGTTGATGTAAGCCACCGAGGATATATTGCTTGATTGGAATCTGATTAACTGGGACAAACCCAGCAGAGGCCAAGCCTTCAGAGCATTGTATATTGCCCAAAGATACAGAATGAGATCAGGAGGGAGCTTTACCTCCTGAGACCAGAGGCCCTGTGCCTTCCTGGCACCCAAACAGCTCCCTATCCTGACAGACTCACAACCGTAGTCACAATCACCCAGGATGATCTTGAGACAGACGTCCCTCAGGACAAGTGATCCGGACAAAACCACCAAGAGAGCGTTTCTCCAGATTGGTTGTCCAGAGAAATCTGTTGAGACAGATCCGAATTAACGCCGTTCCATTAGTTCAGCATGCGCAGTTGCAACAGTCTGAGGTGAAACCTGGCAAATGAAATTATGTCCAAGCTGGACACCATGAGACCAATCACCTCCATACACCGAGCCACAGATGGCCTTAAAGAGATCTGGAGGGCAAGACATGTTGAAGCTAGCTTGCAACATCTCTGGTCTGTTAGAAATATTCTCATGTCTATGGAGACTGGTCCAGGAATGCAAACCTTAGGAACTAGAAGTGGTCCTTGAGGATTGGTACGTGAAGGGAGCATCCTTAAGATCTATCGACCGGGGACCGCCAATTCATGCCGACGTCGACTCGGCGGGCTTCTTGCTCTGCTTGGATTTATTCCAGGACTGAAACGGCTTCCAAGAGCTCTTGGTTTGCTCCAGCTTACCGTAGGACTGCTGACATGGGCTTTATCAGAACGAAAATCGTCCCTTAGATTAGTTCATCTACTCTTGTGGTAGGGGGGCACCCTTGCCCCCTGAGACCGTGGAGATAATTGAGTCCAGGCCTGGACCAGACAAAATCATTCCCTTAAAGGGAGGGAAGAAGTCTAGACTTGGAAGTCATATTTCAAGCGAATAAACTGTCTAATAGCAGCACAGATAAAAGAATTAACAACCCCTAAAGGCCGTAAATCTTTTCTGAGTAACGTCGAGGGGACACTCAACCGCGGTCAATCCTATAAGGAGTCACGCCTGAAGGTAGTTTCTCTAGTAACTGTGGCAACAGCAGCCGCTAGTTGAAACAAATATCCTGTATGTTAAAACATCCTTCTGAAGAGAGTTTCCATCTTATATCCATGGGCTCTTCAAATGAAGAACTATCCTCAAGCGGGATAGTAGTACGTTTAGCAAGGGTGAAGATAACACCATTTCATTTAGGGACAGAACCTCACAACTCCATTTAGAGTCGAAGACCGGGGACAAGAGGGGGAAAAGGAATCCAATCCTGTCCCATTCATTCATAATAATGTTCGCCATCTAACAGGAGCAGGGAAGCATAAGGTACCACCCCTTCCTCAAACTCTATCTAATTTAGGAATTAAGGTTTATCAGGCATTTTGGCCTCTGGGACCTCTGATTTCGCCAAAAACTTCCTTTAGAAGAAAGCGCAAATTCCTAAACTAAAGTCTGGTTCCAAATTTAGAGGCAGCAGACTCTGACCCAGAATGTTCATACTCTGAAGTCTCAGAAAGAACTTCATCCTCGGATAACCCTCAGTTAAATCCAATAAATTATCTGATCTACTCTGTACTCTATCACATTATTAAGGCATATAGAACATAATTGAGAGGGCGAAACTAAGGCCTCCTCACCATATAAAACAGAAATTACTCATTAAGAATAGAGGGAGTCCCCTCTAAAGTAACAGAATCCTCCATCGCTAGTGCAATAACCATAGAACTAGAGAAATAAAACATCTTATTTTATTTAAAAAAACGGCACTCTTATACCCCAATGTCTGGGGCACTCACCACCTCCTATGACCCAGACAGTACAGAGATTTATGACTCCTCTCTGATAGACACCCGGTCAGGAAAAAGGGAATGAAACACATGGTGCACAATGCAGGACCTTCCCTGCTATGATAAAGCGTGCCAAGCTTTTAAGCTGCATGGCTTTCAAAGTGAAAGTGAAACCTGTATATTCCATAACAGCCTATGAGCCCATAACATCTCACACATAAAAGCAGCATAAAATCAAATAAACATATAAGATTATCCCCCCCCCCCCATGTTCAATAATCCCCCTAAGGAGAAATTAACCCTTGATTCTATACAGATAAAAGGAGTTACACTGTGACCCTGTCTTCTTGCGTTATCATACATGTATAAAAAATGAAACGATCTTACCAGAATCTACGCCGTGGAACAGGAATACGGCCCTTCAAGTGTGACAGATAGTAGCATTGCTTCTGACATGGACTTGAGTAAAGAAAGCGGGCAGCGAAACTCGTCAATGCCGATTGCCTATGGAGCTATTAATATGAGTCGGGATGGTTTGGCAGAAAGACTCTCCCTGCATCTCCGGACTCTAACTTTCATCCATGCTCTCACTGAGAGGCTGACAGGACTACTTAAAATTCCAGTCCCATCTCGAAGAGTACCACCCTGCATAAGAGACTACTCCGAAATCTTCTAACACTTCTCTGCCAACCTCCTGTGACGAAAAGCAAAGAATGACTGGGGTTATGAAGCAGTGGGGGAGGTATTTAAGCGTTTGGCTGGGGTGTGTTTGCCTCCTCCTGGTGGCCAGGTTCAGTATTTCCCACAGTAAGGAATGCAGTTGTGGACTCTTCCCATATAAAGATGGAAAATGTGATTTAATTAAATCCATGAACATTAACTTAATTCATTGTAAATTTGACTAAAGAAACATTCAATGGTTTTATATGGCAACAAGACTTTACGTTCCTTGACTACATTACTAATGAGTAGAATGCTTTTACATTTGTGTAACTGATCAAGATGATTTAAAAAAAAAAAAATGTTTTCCATCTTACATTTTATCCATACAATTCAATTTTAGAGTTTTGTGAGAGTTAAAGCCAGTATTACTAAAGAATTTAAGCTCTGACCTACTTTCCTGGCGTGAGAGACACCTATCATGGTGGGTAAGGATACAATCTATCAAGATGACTATCCTTCCAAGGATTTTATATATACTTCAAGCCCTTCCTATAACACTTCCGAAAACCTATATACATCAAATACAAGCTTCCTTACTAGAATATATTGTATATAGGGTCATAAGAAACCAAAAATTAGTAGATACTCCCTATATTGTGCCTAGCAGTCAGAAGGTCTGGGTGTGTCCAACATCAAATTGTATTATGACGCTGTCACGTTACAGAGGATCCTCGACTAGCACACCAGAGGTGGTGAAAAGGCTTGGATCACACTAGACTTTCACATACTCAAGGCTACCCAAGTAAGTACTCTCTGCTGGGTACCAAAAGACAGCAAACCCTCTGTTTGCAAAGTGTTAGACATGCATCACTATATTTTCTCATCATGGGACTACATAATATAAAGATATATCCTGCACCCGGTCCGCTCTGTTCCCATTACCATATAATGCAGAGCTTGCTGGGGGTCTAGACCGCAGATTTGTGGGGAGGGACAAATGAGGTTTCACTATCCTGTTAAAACTATTGGAAAATGGTGAATTGATGGCCTGAGAGAAAAATTAAAGACACAGAAGGACATCACTATGCTTCGTGGTTAAAATTTGCACAACTTCAACATCTACTCCATACATCAAAATAAAGTCACTTCCTAAGAAATTCCACCCCTTTTGTGTGGCAGTCAGACCAATACAAAGCCCACTTTCATTGGCAGAAAACTACCAAATAGCAACAAGATTTAAACATTCTATTACTAATAAAGAATGGCAGAACATATTTAGAAATACTAAATGGTCTTTTGTGTCCACCCAGATTCTAGAAATTGACACTAATAAACTTTTATGGTGGTACCTCACTCCAGCACGACTGTCAGTGATATATAAAGAAGCCTCTGGAGGGTGCTGGAGGGGATGTGGAGACCATGGGGTCAATGTATTAATGTGCAAGCGGACATGATACAATGTAGCGTGTCATGTCCGCTGCACATCGATAAATGCCGACAGCATTTGCTCTTGGCATTTGTCATTGCACCAACAGTTCTTGTGAAGGCTCGCCGAAAATACGGAGCTTGATAAATTGACCCCCATGGCTCTCTAGTACACTTATGTACTAGAGTACAACTAACATTTGAATATAAGTAATATAATTTAAAAACAATACATATGCATATTATTATTAGGCTATTTTTTGCTTTTAATATTTTATTTAGCATTTATTTAGTGTTTAATCCAAAATGTAATCACTCATTTCCTGAAGAAAAATGTGACAAGACCCTATTGACATTCAGGTACTGAGCGCTGATTTCATATTTATGGGAGCTGCAGTGAAGGATCGCTGACTGATCGCGCACAGACCCAGCAGCACAGTAATAATTCCAGGATTCCATGAAACAACACAAAGACCAAACAATGCAGACCTGTTACACTCCCAGTGAGCCAGCAGCCTGTACGCTGTCAGATTTATTTGCCAAAATCTCAAAATGAAAGATGACAAATTAGATTAAAGGATCACAGCAGAATAGCATAATCAATAGATGCATAATAAATAGACAATGCAAAAGCACTTAGGTTGAATTTCACACAGATTTTATAGGTTTATTTTCTTTACAATTACATAATGTGAAAGCCATCAGCCAATCACAAATGCACATACATTTATTATGTGAATCTTGCACATGCTCAGTAGGTGATGGTGCCTCAGAAAGTGTAAATATAAAAAGACTGTGCACATTTAGATAATGGAAGTGAATTGGAAAGTTGTTTAATATTGTGTGCTCTATCTGAATCATGAAAGTTTAATTCTGACTTTAGTGACCCTTTAATGCAGCAATTTGAATCTACAGCTAAACAGCATAATTGTAAAGATGAAAAATCAACGAGGAGAACATATTTCCTTTCAAGGGATATTAAACCATGCTTCTTTCATGATTCAGATAGAGCAGTGATTTCATACAACTTTCTAATTTCCTTCTGTTATCAAGTTTTCTTTGTTGCCTTGGTACCTTTTGTTGAAACGCAGGGATGTATGCTTAGGAGCCAGCCCATGTCTGGAGCACTATATGGTAGCAGCTTTGCAAGAATGTTATCCATTTGCAAGAGCCCTAGAGGGCAGCAGTATTTCCTGCATGCAGTGCTCCAGATGCCTACCTAGGTATCTTTTCAACACAGAGCATTATGGGAAGAAAGCTAATTTGAGAATAAAAACAGAATTTATGTTTACCTGATAAATTTCTTTCTCCAACGGTGTGTCCGGTCCACGGCGTCATCCTTACTTGTGGGATATTCTCTTCCCCAACAGGAAATGGCAAAGAGCCCAGCAAAGCTGGTCACATGATCCCTCCTAGGCTCCGTCTACCCCAGTCATTCGACCGACGTTAAGGAGGAATATTTGCATAGGAGAAACCATATGGTACCGTGGTGACTGTAGTTAAAGAAAATAAAATATCAGACCTGATTAAAAAAACCAGGGCGGGCCGTGGACCGGACACACCGTTGGAGAAAGAAATTTATCAGGTAAACATAAATTCTTTTTTCTCAAACATAGGTGTGTCCGGTCCACGGCGTCATCCTTACTTGTGGGAACCAATACCAAAGCTTTAGGACACGGATGAAGGGAGGGAGCAAATCAGGTCACCTAAATGGAAGGCACCACGGCTTGCAAAACCTTTCTCCCAAAAATAGCCTCAGAAGAAGCAAAAGTATCAAACTTGTAAAATTTGGTAAAAGTGTGCAGTGAAGACCAAGTCGCTGCCCTACATATCTGATCAACAGAAGCCTCGTTCTTGAAGGCCCATGTGGAAGCCACAGCCCTAGTGGAATGAGCTGTGATTCTTTCGGGAGGCTGCCGTCCGGCAGTCTCGTAAGCCAATCTGATGATGCTTTTAATCCAAAAAGAGAGAGAGGTAGAAGTTGCTTTTTGACCTCTCCTTTTACCTGAATAAACAACAAACAAGGAAGATGTTTGTCTAAAATCCTTTGTAGCATCTAAATAGAATTTTAGAGCGCGAACAACATCCAAATTGTGCAACAAACGTTCCTTCTTTGAAACTGGTTTTGGACACAGAGAAGGTACGATAATCTCCTGGTTAATGTTTTTGTTAGAAACAACTTTTGGAAGAAAACCAGGTTTAGTACGTAAAACCACCTTATCTGCATGGAACACCAGATAAGGAGGAGAACACTGCAGAGCAGATAATTCTGAGACTCTTCTAGCAGAAGAAATCGCAACTAAAAACAAAACTTTCCAAGATAATAACTTAATATCAACGGAATGTAAGGGTTCAAACGGAACCCCCTGAAGAACTGAAAGAACTAAATTGAGACTCCAAGGAGGAGTCAAAGGTTTGTAAACAGGCTTGATTCTAACCAGAGCCTGAACAAAGGCTTGAACATCTGGCACAGCTGCCAGCTTTTTGTGAAGTAATACCGACAAGGCAGAAATCTGTCCCTTCAGGGAACTTGCAGATAATCCTTTTTCCAATCCTTCTTGAAGGAAGGATAGAATCCTAGGAATCTTAACCTTGTCCCAAGGGAATCCTTTAGATTCACACCAACAGATATATTTTTTCCAAATTTTGTGGTAAATCTTTCTAGTCACAGGCTTTCTGGCCTGAACAAGAGTATCGATAACAGAATCTGAGAATCCTCGCTTCGATAAAATCAAGCGTTCAATCTCCAAGCAGTCAGCTGGAGTGAAACCAGATTCGGATGTTCGAACGGACCCTGAACAAGAAGGTCTCGTCTCAAAGGTAGCTTCCAAGGTGGAGCCGATGACATATTCACCAGATCTGCATACCAAGTCCTGCGTGGCCACGCAGGAGCTATCAAGATCACCGACGCCCTCTCCTGCTTGATCCTGGCTATCAGCCTGGGGATGAGAGGAAATGGCGGGAACACATAAGCTAGTTTGAAGGTCCAAGGTGCTACTAGTGCATCCACTAGAGCCGCCTTGGGATCCCTGGATCTGGCCCCGTAGCAAGGAACTTTGAAGTTCTGACGAGAGGCCATCAGATCCATGTCTGGAATGCCCCACAGGTGAGTGACTTGGGCAAAGATTTCCGGATGGAGTTCCCACTCCCCCGGATGCAATGTCTGCCGACTCAGAAAATCCGCTTCCCAATTTTCCACTCCTGGGATGTGGATAGCAGACAGGTGGCAGGAGTGAGACTCCGCCCAAAGAATAATTTTGGTTACTTCTTCCATCGCTAGGGAACTCCTTGTTCCCCCCTGATGGTTGATGTATGCAACAGTCGTCATGTTGTCTGATTGAAACCGTATGAACCTGGTCCTCGCAAGCTGGGGCCAGGCCTGGAGAGCATTGAATATCGCTCTCAGTTCCAGAATATTTATCGGTAGAAGAGATTCTTCCCGAGACCAAAGACCCTGAGCTTTCAGGGATCCCCAGACCGCGCCCCAGCCTATCAGACTGGCGTCGGTCGTGACAATGACCCACTCTGGTCTGTGGAACATCATCCCTTGAGACAGATTGTCCAGGGACAGCCACCAACGGAGTGAGTCTCTGGTTCTCTGATTTACTTGTATCTTCGGAGACAAGTCTGAATAGTCCCCATTCCACTGACTGAGCATGCACAGTTGTAATGGTCTTAGATGAATGCGCGCAAAAGGAACTATGTCCATCGCCGCCACCATCAACCCGATCACTTCCATGCACTGAGCTATGGAAGGAAGAGGAACGGAATGAAGTATCCGACAAGAGTCCAGAAGCTTTGTTTTTCTGGCCTCTGTTAGAAAGATCCTCATTTCTAAGGAGTCTATAATTGTTCCCAAGAAGGGAACCCTTGTTGACGGGGATAGAGAACTCTTTTCCACGTTCACTTTCCAGCCGTGAGATCTGAGAAAGGCCAGGACAATGTCCGTGTGAGCCTTTGCTTGAGGAAGGGACGACGCTTGAATCAGAATGTCGTCCAGGTAAGGTACTACTGCAATGCCCCTTGGTCTTAGCACCGCTAGAAGGGACCCTAGTACCTTTGTGAAAATCCTTGGAGCAGTGGCTAATCCGAAAGGAAGCGCCACGAACTGGTAATGTTTGTCCAGGAATGCAAACCTTAGGAACCGATGATGTTCCTTGTGGATAGGAATATGTAGATACGCATCCTTTAAATCCACCGTGGTCATGAATTGACCTTCCTGGATGGAAGGAAGGATAGTTCGAATGGTTTCCATCTTGAACGATGGGACCTTGAGAAATTTGTTTAAGATCTTGAGATCTAGGATTGGTCTGAACGTTCCCTCTTTTTTGGGAACTATGAACAGATTGGAGTAGAACCCCATCCCTTGTTCTCTTAATGGAACAGGATGAATCACTCCCATTTTTAACAGGTCTTCTACACAATGTAAGAACGCCTGTCTTTTTATGTGGTCTGAAGACAACTGCGACCTGTGGAACCTCCCCCTTGGGGGAAGTCCCTTGAATTCCAGAAGATATCCCTGGGAGACTATTTCTAGCGCCCAAGGATCCAGAACATCTCTTGCCCAAGCCTGAGCGAAGAGAGAGAGTCTGCCCCCCACCAGATCCGGTCCCGGATCGGGGGCCAATATTTCATGCTGTCTTGGTAGCAGTGGCAGGTTTCTTGGCCTGCTTTCCCTTGTTCCAGCCTTGCATTGGTCTCCAAGCTGGCTTGGCCTGAGAAGTATTACCCTCTTGCTTAGAGGACGTAGCACCTTGGGCTGGTCCGTTTTTACGAAAGGGACGAAAATTAGGTCTATTTTTTGCCTTAAAAGGCCGATCCTGAGGAAGGGCGTGGCCCTTACCCCCAGTGATATCAGAGATAATCTCCTTCAAGTCAGGACCAAACAACGTTTTCCCCTTGAAAGGAATGTTTAGTAGTTTGTTCTTGGAAGACGCATCAGCCGACCAAGATTTCAACCAAAGCGCTCTGCGCGCCACAATAGCAAACCCAGAGTTCTTAGCCGCTAACTTAGCCAATTGCAAAGAGGCGTCTAGAGTGAAAGAATTAGCCAATTTGAGAGCATTGATTCTGTCCATAATCTCCTCATAAGGAGGAGAGTCACTATCGAGCACCTTAAGCAGTTCATCAAACCAGAAATATGCGGCAGTAGTGACAGGGACAATGCATGAAATGGGTTGTAGAAGGTAACCCTGCTGAACAAACATCTTTTTAAGCAAACCTTCTAATTTTTTATCCATAGGATCTTTGAAAGCACAACTATCCTCTATGGGAATAGTGGTGCGTTTGTTTAAAGTAGAAACCGCTCCCTCGACCTTGGGGACTGACTGCCATAAGTCCTTTCTGGGGTCGACCATAGGAAACAATTTTTTAAATATGGGGGGAGGGACGAAAGGAATACCGGGCCTTTCCCATTCTTTATTAACAATGTCCGCCACCCGCTTGGGTATAGGAAAAGCTTCTGGGAGCCCCGGCACCTCTAGGAACTTGTCCATTTTACATAGTTTCTCTGGGATGACTAAATTTTCACAATCATCCAGAGTGGATAATACCTCCTTAAGCAAAATGCGGAGATGTTCCAATTTAAATTTAAATGTAATCACATCAGATTCAGCCTGCTGAGAAATGTTCCCTAAATCAGTAATTTCTCCCTCAGACAAAACCTCCCTGGCCCCCTCAGATTGGGTTAGGGGCCCTTCAGAGATATTAATATCAGCGTCGTCATGCTCTTCAGTAACTAAAACAGAGCAGCCACGCTTACGCTGACAAGGGTTCATTTTGGCTAAAATGTTTTTGACAGAATTATCCATTACAGCCGTTAATTGTTGCATAGTAAGGAGTATTGGCGCGCTAGATGTACTAGGGGCCTCCTGAGTGGGCAAGACTCGTGTAGACGAAGGAGGGAATGATGCAGTACCATGCTTACTCCCCTCACTTGAGGAATCATCTTGGGCATCATTGTCATTATCACATAAATCATATTTATTTAAATGAATAGGAATTCTGGCTTCCCCACATTCAGAACACAGTCTATCTGGTAGTTCAGACATGTTAAACAGGCATAAACTTGATCAGAAAGTACAAAAAACGTTTTAAAATAAAACCGTTACTGTCACTTTAAATTTTAAACTGAACACACTTTATTACTGCAATTGCGAAAAAACATGAAGGAATTGTTCAAAATTCACCAAATTTTCACCACAGCGTCTTAAAGCCTTGAAAATATTGCACACCAATTTTGGAAGCTTTAACCCTTAAAATAACGGAACCGGAGCCGTTTTAAGCTTTAAACCCCTTTACAGTCCCTGGTATCTGCTTTGCTGAGACCCAACCAAACCCAAAGGGGAATACGATACCAAATGACGCCTTCAGAAGTCTTTTATAAGTATCAGAGCTCCTCTCACATGCGACTGCATGCCATGCCTCTCAAAAACAAGTGCGCAACACCGGCGCGAAAATGAGACTCTGCCTATGCTTTGGGAAAGCCCCTAAAGAATAAGGTGTCTAAAACAGTGCCTGCCGATATTATTATATCAAAATACCCAGATAAAATGATTCCTCAAGGCTAAATATGTGTTAATAATCAATCGATTTAGCCCAGAAAAAGTCTACAGTTTAAATAAGCCCTTGTGAAGCCCTTATTTACAATCGTAATAAACATGGCTTACCGGATCCCATAGGGAAAATGACAGCTTCCAGCATTACATCGTCTTGTTAGAATGTGTCATACCTCAAGCAGCAAGGGACTGCAAACTGTTCCCCCAACTGAAGTTAATTGCTCTCAACAGTCCTGTGTGGAACAGCCATGGATTTTAGTTACGGTTGCTAAAATCATTTTCCTCATACAAACAGAATTCTTCATCTCTTTTCTGTTTCTGAGTAAATAGTACGTACCAGCACTATTTGAAAATAACAAACTCTTGATTGAATAATGAAAAACTACAGTTAAACACTAAAAAACTCTAAGCCATCTCCGTGGAGATGTTGCCTGTACAACGGCAAAGAGAATGACTGGGGTAGGCGGAGCCTAGGAGGGATCATGTGACCAGCTTTGCTGGGCTCTTTGCCATTTCCTGTTGGGGAAGAGAATATCCCACAAGTAAGGATGACGCCGTGGACCGGACACACCTATGTTGGAGAAACTAATGTAAGTAAAATGTTATGTTCTGTCTGAGTCACAAAAGAACATTTTTGGGTGTTATATCCCTTTAATGATCTAATATGCAGAGATATATAGGAGCCCCATGAGAGAAAGGGGAATCAAATGCCTGTGACCTGCAGCGGTTTACATACCAGGAATAACCTTTACTAGAAGAATGATTTGCTGACAGCTGTATGTTGCAGCCATGCCTCTATTCATATATGAAAAACACTAATATGCTATTATGTCCCTTTAAAGAATCGGATTAACATAATTAAATCTATTCCTACTGGATATTTGTCACACAGCCCTTTTATGCATCATTCACTGGAATCCCAAACCCAGGGTGCCGTGAGTCACAGCTACCAGAATGTGTATACACAATATAATAAAAAAGAAAAGACATAGCCATATTAGCTTAGGCTATGCAAAAGAATGACAAGGCAGCACTCAAGACCTTGAGTGCTGCCTTGTCATTCTTTTGCATAGCCTAAGCCCCCAAGGCAGAACATACAGTGATGTGAGATGTTATCGCAGAAAATGCAGCATGTCTGCAGAAAGAACAGGACACATGCAGGAACTGTTAGCGCTTGAACTTTGAAGTGCTGCTCCACATTAAACAGTTCTCTTCAAACAGAGCTGTGCTCTGGCTGCAGGGCAAAGTGCTGTTTGAAGTGAGCAGGCAAATATGCAGTAGCGCTGTAAAGCAGCAGCGCATTGCTTGTTAACAGGTTCTCAGAGATTTTTTCTCTTAGCCTTTCCCAGTCTGCAAAGCTGTTTATTCTGAATGTAAGAGCACTGCATATTTTTATTACTACATTTCTATGTTAGACCAAGAGAAAAGGAAACAGATTTATTAAAGATACATTTTAAAATGTCTTTTTTTTTGTATGCAGCTAATTTGCAATGCAATTTTCAACTACTGCCCTATATTATACAACATTAAAAATTGCTTCAGTTAGCCAACACATTGCAATTTAACTGGTGCCTTAGTGTAGCTGTCTAATTTAAAATTAAATTTTATTTAAAAATGACCTGCGGAAACATTTTCACTAAAAAAATCTCATCGCAGAAAGTAAAGAAAAGTTCTGCCTCTGGGGCCTAAGCTAATATGGCTATGTCTTTTCTTTTTTATTATATTGTGTATATTGCTTTATGACTGCAGGCACCTGGTCTCTACTATTTATATCAACTGTAGAGTGCACATACTCCCTATATTAAAATACCAGAATGTGTATGTTTTTGCTTAAACATATATCTGTATCAAAAACTCATCTGGCTCCTAAATAAGAGGCTGCTTCCTAAAATATTCTTTATGAGGCCTAAACCTGAAATGTATCAACCTTCCTTAATGCACAGAAGTTGTCAGCCCTGTGAGTGTTACTGGCCACAATTAATCCGTCTAGAGGGAATAAGGCACCACCGAGATACCAGGAACCAGAACATTAAAGGGATACTAAGCCCAAATTGTTTTCTTTCATGTTTCAGATACAGCATGCAATTTTAAGCAGCTTTTTAATTTACTCCTAATTTAAACTTAGTCGGCCCATTTTTGTTCCAGTACATGGGTAGAGCTTGCTGATTGGTGGCTAAATGTAGCCACCAATCAGCAAGCGCTACCCAGGGTTCTGAACCAAAGAATGGGCTGGCTCCTAAGCTTTGATTCCTGCTTTTCAAATAAAGATACCAAGAGAACGACGCAAAATTGATAATAGAAGTAAATTGTATGCTTTATCTGAATCATGAAAGATACATTTTTGGTTTCATTTCCCTTTAACATCCAAAATTTGCCTTTTCTGACAAGACTTCCTAGATAATCTCATCAGACCAGAGAGTTTTAGATGATCAGATCT
Organism: Bombina bombina; assembly: GCF_027579735.1. NCBI lineage: Eukaryota > Metazoa > Chordata > Amphibia > Anura > Bombinatoridae > Bombina > Bombina bombina. The sequence continues at coordinate 1,138,531,388 of NC_069503.1, read as the reverse complement.
TTGTCTTTTATCTTTAGGCCAGCATTATATGACAATGATAGCATGACTATTCCTTTAACTGCAAAAGGAAATTCCATTATGTGCCCCTAATTTCAGTTCTCTTAAAGGGCCATGAAAACCAAACTTTTTTAACTCAGGATTCAGATAGAATGTACAAATGTAAAAAGTGTCATTCATTCTTATTCTCTTGGTCTCCTTTGTAAAACAAAAAACAAATAAGAAGGTTCAGGAGTGTGCATTATATGGCAGCAGTTTTGCAAGAATGCTTAAAACAATTCTATACATGGGGCAAACACTGCTGCCATCTAGTGCTCAAAATATGTCTTGCAAAACCGTTGTCATATACAACCATGACAACACGTGCACACTACCTAACTGGGAATTCTCTTCAACAAAGAATACTATGAAAACAAATAAAATGTGATAATAAAAGAAAATTAGATAAAATAAGTAAATTGCATGATCTATCTGAATCATAAAAGAAATATTTTGGGTTTCATGGAACAATAAAGTCAAAATTAAACTTAAATTGACTGAATAGAGAATGACATTTTAAACAATGTTCCAATTTACTTGTATTATCAATTTTGCTTAGTTCTTTTTGCATCCTTTGTTAAAAAGTAATCCTAGGTAAGCTCGGGAGCATGCGCGTTTTTTTGGCCATCTGGCAGCTTTGTTTGCAACATTGTGTATAGCAATGTTTTATATAGATACACAGACTGCTGTCATAGACTGCTATAAGCATGCTCCTATGCTCCTTTCAGCATACCTAGGTTTACTCTTCAACAAAATGCCAAGAAAACAAAGCAAATTTGATAATAAAAGAAAAATTAGGAAAGTTGTTTAGTATTGCATGCTCTATCAGAATAATGAAGGTTTAATTGTGACTTTACCGTCTCTTTAAGAAATATTTTTAGCATAGTTTCTAGTATATGGGTATTAAAGCATATTAATAATTTTATCATCATGTAATTATAAAGGGTTAACCCTCTATGTACAATCCCATGCTGCAACCCCCAACAAAAAGTTAGTCAACAAATGAAGACCTCAATCACAAATGATCAGGAGCGGTAATTTCAGCACAATCACAATAGAGCGTTTTCGGCTGATTCCTGCACTTGCAAATGGATTTTTTGATCCTCAATAAAACTACTATTTTCCCTATGGAGCCGAAAAAGATCTCGGCGATCACAATACTTTTTCAGGTCACGTTTCGACAGCTTTTGTTTTATCAATTTCTACAGCTCTAGGTACTTGCTAACTCTGTGAGAGGGCATTCTGGACGTCTTTAACATTTCATGGTTATTTGCAAACAGTCCATTAGCTTGTACATATGCTTAACACTTTTCAATGACTACAGGAGACATGCTTGAGGTTTATTAACATACATGGTACTGATTCATTAAAGCTCCATTCCTCTCTACTGGAAAGTCTGTATACAGTCAATAGGGCGCACATTTACATATATATATATATATATATATATATATATATATATATATATATATATATATATATACATATATAACAGAATTTATGCTTACCTGATAAATTACTTTCTCTTGTGGTGTATCCAGTCCACGGATTCATCCTTTACTTGTGGGATATTCTCCTTCCCTACAGGAAGTGGCAAAAAGAGCACACAGCAGAACTGTCCATATAGCTCCCCCTCAGGCTCCGCCCCCCAGTCATTCGACCAAAGGTTAGGAAGAAAAAGGAGAAACCATAGGGTGCAGTGGTGACTGTAGTTTAAACAAAAAATTTTTTACCTGACTCAATTGCCAGGGCGGGCCGTGGACTGGATACACCACAAGAGAAAGTAATTTATCAGGTAAGCATACATTCTGTTTTCTCTTGTAAGGTGTATCCAGTCCACAGATTCATCCTTTACTTGTGGGATACCAATACCAAAGCTTTAGGACACGGATGAAGGGAGGGAACAAGACAGGTACCTTAAACGGAAGGCACCACTGCTTGCAAAACCTTTCTCCCAAAAATAGCCTCCGAAGAAGCAAAAGTATCGAATTTGTAAAATTTGGAAAAAGTATGCAGCGAAGACCAAGTCGCTGCCTTACAAATCTGTTCAACAGAAGCCTCATTTTTAAAAGCCCATGTGGAAGCCACTGCTCTGGTAGAATGAGCAGTAATAGTTTCAGGAGGCTGCTGGCCAGCAGTCTCATAGGCCAAACGGATGATGCTTTTCAGCCAAAAGGAAAGAGAGGTAGCAGTCGCTTTCTGACCTCTCCTCTTACCAGAATAGATAACAAACAAGGAAGATGTTTGTCTGAAATCCTTAGTTGCTTGTAAATAGAACTTTAAAGCACGAACTACTTCAAGATTGTGTAACAGACGTTCCTTCTTCGAAGAAGGATTAGGACACAGAGAAGGAACAACTATTTCCTGGTTAATATTCTTGTTAGAAACAACTTTAGGAAGAAAACCAGGTTTGGTACGCAAATCTACCTTATCTGCGTGGAACACCAGGTAAGGTGAATCACACTGTAAGGCAGATAATTCTGAGACTCTCCGAGCAGAAGAGATAGCTACCAAAAACAAAACTTTCCAAGATAACAACTTAATATCTATGGAATGTAAAGGTTCAAACGGAACCCCTTGAAGAACTGAAAGAACTAGATTTTTGACTCCATGGCGGAGCCACGGGTTTATAAACAGGCTTGATTCTGACTAAAGCCTGAGCAAATGCTTGAACGTCTGGTTCCTCTGCCAGACGCTTGTGTAAAAGGATAGACAGAGCAGATATCTGTCCTTTTAAGGAGCTAGCTGACAATCCTTTCTCCAATCCTTCTTGGAGGAAAGACAATATCCTGGGAATCCTAATCTTACTCCATGAGTAACCCTTGGATTCACACCAACAAAGATATTTCCGCCATATCTTATGGTAGATTTTCCTGGTGACAGGCTTTCTAGCCTGAATCAGAGTATCTATAACTGACTCAGAGAAACCAAGCTTTGATAGAATTAAGCGTTCAATCTCCAAGCAGTCAGACTCAGCTTAGAGCCGGCAAAGAGAATGACTGGGGGGTGGAGCTAGAGGGGGAGCTATATGGACAGCTCTGCTGTGTGCTCTCTTTGCCACTTCCTGTAGGGAAGGAGAATATCCAACAAGTAAAGGATGAATCCGTGGACTGGATACACCTTACAAGAGAAATATTTATTTATACACACTGGCGTTCAAAAGTTTGGAGTCACTTAGGCATTTCCTTATTTTTCATGAAAGCATAAATGAAGTGAGTTTCAACAGGAAATACCTTACCTTGTCAATAACTATAAGTGAAATAATAATTGTGTCCTTCAAACTTTGCTTTCATCAAAGAAGCCTGCATTTGCAGCATTTACAGCCCTGCAGACCTTTAGTTGTCAATGTGTTGAGGTAATCTGAAGATTTCACCCCATGCTTCCTGAAGCACCTCCCACAAGTTGGATTGGCTTGATGGGCACTTCTTACGTATCATATGGTCAAGCTGTTCCCACAACAGCTAAATAGGGTTGAGATCTGGTGACTGTGCTGGTCACTCCATTAAAGACATAATACCGGCTGACTGCTTCTTCCCTAAATAATTCTTCTTCTTATTATTATATATATATATCATAAATTGGAGCTGTGCTTTGGTTCATTGACCTGTTGTAGGAGGAAATTGGCTCCAGTCAAGTACTGTCCATAGGGTATGGAATGGTGCTGCAAAATAGAATGATAGCCTTCCTTCTTCAAGGTCCCTTTTACCCTGTATAAATATCCCACTTTACCACCACCAAAGCACCTCCAGACCATCACATTGCCTCCACAATGCTTGACAGATGGCGTCAAGCACTCCTCCAGAATCATTTTATTTGGTCTCATTAATGTTCTTCTTTGTGATCCGAGCACCGCAAACTTAGATTCGTCTGTCCACATCACTTTTTCCAAGCTTTCTCTGTCCAGTGTCTGTGTACTTTGCCCATCTTAATCTTGACTGAGATATGGCTTTTTCTTTGCATCTCTGTCTAGAAGGCCAGCATCCCAGAGTTGCCTCTTCAAGAAGTGTGGATGGGCTATTGAATCTGTCAATTTCATGAGCCCTCCCAGTTTCTATTTTGAAAACAGGCACTTTACACACAAAAAGTCCTATACAGGAGCTTCATGATTGAAAACACATTCACGGCGACAGGTTTTTAACTAACAAAACGATATAGCATGGTGGCCACTAGACAAACTCGGCTCCCAATGCAGTCAGTAAGCAAAAAAATTAAAATGCCAATAGATTGTGATTAAGACAATACCCAGAAATCCATTTTATTTTGCTATTACAAATCTTCAAACCCTGCATACTATAAAGTACTGTCAAACAAAAAAATATGTCTTGACTGCTACAAATGATATTGTTGTTTTGCTGCACAATTTCACCAAGACAAGCTGCTGAATAGCTCTCAGCGCCACTGGCAAAGTGCTACAATTTAGGTAGTGATTTATTGTGTGAAATTGGTGAAATTGAAGCTTTGGATTATTTTTTATTGCAAAATAAAAATGATGTGTTTCTAACTTTTACATCTATGTTTCTTATAAAACCAACCAATGTACAGTGCTTCCTGTCTTTTAAACCTTACATGCAAGCATGACACATTATTTTTATTTGTAAAGCACAAACATTACCAAGCACTATATGGGGTGTGTTACTTAAATAGGGCAATAATATGTTTCAACAAACATGAGCAAAAGAATAGAGCTCGAGTCACAATCATTAGTAAATGTGCTTATATTCCAACTGCACTGCAAGTGGAAAAGCTTAGACTGTAAACCAGGGATGCCCACACTTTAGTAAGATGAGGATTATATACTGTGCCAATACACGGTGAGTAACTCGCAAACTGTCGCTGAACCCAGCAGTGTAACGTCCCTTTAATTGCTACAGAGATGACTATATCTATACAGATACAGATGGCCGCTCACGTCTCACACATGTTTATTGCCTCTGTGCATGGCAGGAAGACCAGCGCATGGTGAGTAACCCTTCTACTGTCACTGTACCGAGCAGTGTAACGTCCCTTTAATTGCTACAGAGATGACTATATCTGTACAGGCACAGATGGCCGCTCACGTCTCACACACGTTTATTGCCTCTGTGCATGGCAGGAAGACCAGCGCATGGTGAGTAACCCTTCTACTGTCACTGTACCGAGCAGTGTAACGTCCCTTTAATTGCTACAGAGATGACTATATCTATACAGATACAGATGGCCGCTCATGTCTCACACATGTTTATTGCCTCTGTGCATGGCAGGAAGACCAGCGCATGGTGAGTAACCCTTCTACTGTCACTGTACTGAGCAGTGTAACGTCCCTTTAATTGCTACAGAGATGACTATATCTGTACAGGCACAGATGGCCGCTCACGTCTCACACACGTTTATTGCCTCTGTGCATGGCAGGAAGACCAGCGCATGGTGAGTAACCCTTCTACTGTCACTGTACCGAGCAGTGTAACGTCCCTTTAATTGCTACAGAGATGACTATATCTGTACAGGCACAGATGACCGCTCACGTCTCACACACGTTTATTGCCTCTGTGCATGGCAGGAAGACCAGTGCATGGTGAGTAACCCTTCTACTGTCACTGTACCGAGCAGTGTAACGTCCCTTTAATTGCTACAGAGATGACTATATCTGTACAGGCACAGATGGCCGCTCACGTCTCACACACGTTTATTGCCTCTGTGCATGGCAGGAAGACCAGCGCATGGTGAGTAACCCTTCTACTGTCACTGTACCTAGCAGTGTAACGTCCCTTTAATTGCTACAGAGATGACTATATCTATACAGATACAGATGGCCGCTCACGTCTCACACACGTTTATTGCCTCTGTGCATGGCAGGAAGACCAGCGCATGGTGAGTAACCCTTCTACTGTCACTGTACCGAGCAGTGTAACGTCCCTTTAATTGCTACAGAGATGACTATATCTGTACAGGCACAGATGGCTGCTCACGTCTCACACACGTTTATTGCCTCTGTGCATGGCAGGAAGAGTGGCACATACACTACTTGTGTTTCACCTTCATTAATACCCTGCAGCAATGAAAGAGCTTTAATAAAAATCATAAAGGCTGAAGAGAATCTTAAAGCAACATAAGGATTCAGAGTAAATTACTGTGGGTTATAAGCAATGTGTATTGATTTATATCAGAGAGATTTATCAAGACTGAAATTACAAAGCAGAAAGCTTTGATTAGAACAGACTGTTTACCGCTGACTTTTAATCAATTGATTTATTTAAAATAAATGCATTTCTCGTACCATAAAGCACTAAATGCACTACATAAGTATCTATGTGCAAAGTAAAAAGAAAAAACATAATTTATGCTTACCTGATAAATTCCTTTCTTCTGTTGTGTGATCAGTCCACGGGTCATCATTACTTCTGGGATATAACTCCTCCCCAACAGGAAATGCAAGAGGATTCACCCAGCAGAGCTGCATATAGCTCCTCCCCTCTACGTCACTCCCAGTCATTCGACCAAGAATCAACGAGAAAGGAGAAACCAAGGGTGAAGTGGTGACTGGAGTATAATTTAAAAGATATTTACCTGCCTTAAAAAACAGGGCGGGCCGTGGACTGATCACACAACAGAAGAAAGGAATTTATCAGGTAAGCATAAATTATGTTTTCTTCTGTTATGTGTGATCAGTCCACGGGTCATCATTACTTCTGGGATACCAATACCAAAGCAAAAGTACACGGATGACGGGAGGGATAGGCAGGCTCATTATACAGAAGGAACCACTGCCTGAAGAACCTTTCTCCCAAAAATAGCCTCCGAAGAAGCAAAAGTGTCAAATTTTTAAAATTTGGAAAAAGTATGAAGCGAAGACCAAGTTGCAGCCTTGCAAATCTGTTCAACAGAGGCCTCATTCTTAAAGGCCCAAGTGGAAGCCACAGCTCTAGTAGAATGAGCTGTAATTCTTTCAGGAGGCTGCTGTCCAGCAGTCTCATAGGCTAAACGAATTATGCTACGAAGCCAGAAGGAGAGAGAGGTAGCCGAAGCCTTATGACCTCTCCTCTGACCAGAGTACACGACAAACAGGGAAGACGTTTGTCGAAAATCCTTAGTTGCCTGCAAGTAGAACTTGAGGGCACGAACTACATCCAGATTGTGTAGAAGACGTTCCTTCTTTGAAGAAGGATTCGGGCACAGGGAAGGCACCACGATCTCTTGATTGATGTTCCTGTTAGTGACTACCTTAGGTAAGAACCCAGGTTTTGTACGCAGAACTACCTTATCTGAATGAAAAATCAAATAAGGAGAATCACAATGTAAAGCTGATAACTCAGAGACTCTCCGAGCCGAAGAAATAGCCATTAAAAATAACACTTTCCAAGATAACAACTTTATATCAATGGAATGAAGGGGTTCAAACGGAACTCCTTGTAGAACGTTAAGAACAAGGTTTAAACTCCATGGCGGAGCAACCGTTTTAAACACAGGCTTGATCCTAGCTAAAGCCTGACAAAAGGCCTGGACGTCTGGATTTTCTGACAGACGCCTGTGTAACAAGATGGACAGAGCTGAGATCTGTCCCTTTAATGAGCTAGCCGATAAACCCTTTTCTAAACCTTCTTGTAGAAAGGACAATATCCTAGGAATCCTAACCTTACTCCAGGAGTAACCTTTGGATTCGCACCAGTATAGGTATTTACGCCATATCTTATGGTAAATCCTTCTGGTAACAGGCTTCCTAGCCTGTATCAGGGTATCAATAACCGACTCAGAAAACCCACGTTTTGATAAAATCAAGCGTTCAATTTCCAAGCAGTCAGCTTCAGAGAAGTTAGATTTTGATGTTTGAATGGACCCTGTATCAGAAGGTCCTGTCTTAGAGGTAGAGACCAAGGCGGACAGGATGACATGTCCACTAGATCTGCATACCAAGTCCTGCGTGGCCATGCAGGCGCTATTAGAATCACTGATGCTCTCTCCTGTTTGATTTTGGCAATCAATCGAGGAAGCAGCGGGAAGGGTGGAAACACATAAGCCATCCCGAAGTTCCAAGGTGCTGTCAAAGCATCTATCAGAACCGCTCCCGGATCCCTGGATCTGGACCCGTAGCGAGGAAGTTTGGCGTTCTGGCGAGACGCCATGAGATCTATCTCTGGTTTGCCCCAACGTCGAAGTATTTGGGCAAAGACCTCCGGATGAAGTTCCCACTCCCCCGGATGAAAAGTCTGGCGACTCAAGAAATCCGCCTCCCAGTTCTCCACTCCCGGGATGTGGATTGCTGACAGGTGGCAAGAGTGAGACTCTGCCCAGAGAATTATCTTTGATACTTCCATCATTGCTAGGGAGCTTCTTGTCCCTCCCTGATGGTTGATGTAAGCTACAGTCGTGATGTTGTCCGACTGAAACCTGATGAACCCCCGAGTTTTTAACTGGGGCCAAGCTAGAAGGGCATTGAGAACTGCTCTCAATTCCAGAATGTTTATTGGCAGGAGACTTTCCTCCTGACTCCATTGTCCCTGAGCCTTCAGAGAATTCCAGACAGCGCCCCAACCTAGTAGGCTGGCGTCTGTTGTTACAATTGTCCAGTCCGGCCTGCTGAATGGCATCCCCCTGGACAGATGTGGCAGAGAAAGCCACCATAGAAGAGAGTTTCTGGTCTCTTGATCCAGATTCAGAGTAGGGGACAAGTCTGAGTAATCCCCATTCCACTGACTCAGCATGCACAATTGCAGCGGTCTGAGATGTAGACGTGCAAAGGGTACTATGTCCATTTCTGCTACCATTAAGCCGATCACCTCCATGCATTGAGCTACTGACGGGAGTTGAATGGAATGAAGGACACGGCATGCATTTAGAAGCTTTGTTAATCTGTCTTCTGTCAGATAAATCTTCATTTCTACAGAATCTATAAGAGTCCCCAAGAATGGAACTCTTGTGAGAGGAAAGAGAGAACTCTTCTTTTCGTTCACTTTCCATCCATGCGACCTTAGAAATGCCAGAACTAACTCTGTATGAGACTTGGCAGTTTGAAAGCTTGAAGCTTGTATCAGAATGTCGTCTAGGTACGGAGCTACCGAAATTCCTTGCGGTCTTAGTACCGCCAGAAGGGCACCCAGAACCTTCGTGAAGATTCTTGGAGCCGTAGCCAATCCGAATGGAAGAGCTACAAACTGGTAATGCCTGTCTAAGAAGGCAAACCTTAGATACCGGTAATGATCTTTGTGAATCGGTATGTGAAGGTAAGCATCCTTTAAATCCACTGTGGTCATGTACTGACCCTTTTGGATCATGGGTAAGATTGTCCGAATAGTTTCCATTTTGAACGATGGAACTCTTAGGAATTTGTTTAGGATCTTTAAATCCAAGATTGGCCTGAAAGTTCCCTCTTTTTTGGGAACCACAAACAGGTTTGAGTAAAACCCTTGTCCTTGTTCCGACCGCGGAACCGGATGGATCACTCCCATTAATAACAGATCTTGTACTCTTGGGGGAGAGAATTTGAAGTCTAGAAGGTATCCCTGAGATATGATCTCTAGCGCCCAGGGATCCTGAACATCTCTTGCCCAAGCCTGGGCGAAGAGAGAGAGTCTGCCCCCCACTAGATCCGGTCCCGGATCGGGGGCCCTCGATTCATGCTGTCTTTGGGGCAGCAGCAGGTTTCCTGGCCTGCTTGCCCTTGTTCCAGGACTGGTTAGGTTTCCAGCCTTGTCTGTAACGAGCAACAGCTCCTTCCTGTTTTGGTGCAGTGGAAGTTGGTGCTGCTCCTGTTTTGAAATTCCGAAAGGGACGAAAATTAGACTGTCTAGCCTTAGCTTTGGCTTTGTCTTGAGGCAGGGCGTGGCCCTTACCTCCTGTAATGTCAGCGATAATTTCTTTCAAACCGGGCCCAAATAAAGTTTGCCCCTTGAAAGGTATATTAAGTAATTTGGACTTAGAAGTTACATCAGCTGACCAGGATTTTAGCCACAGCGCCCTACGTGCCTGAATGGCGAATCCTGAGTTCTTAGCCGTAAGTTTGGTTAAATGTACTACGGCCTCCGAAATGAATGAATTAGCTAGTTTAAGGACTCTAAGCCTGTCCGTAATGTCGTCCAGCGTAGCTGAACTAAGGTTCTCTTCCAGAGACTCAATCCAAAATGCTGCCGCAGCCGTAATCGGCGCGATGCATGCAAGGGGTTGCAATATAAAACCTTGTTGAACAAACATTTTCTTAAGGTAACCCTCTAATTTTTTATCCATTGGATCTGAAAAAGCACAGCTATCCTCCACCGGGATAGTGGTACGCTTAGCTAAAGTAGAAACTGCTCCCTCCACCTTAGGGACCGTTTGCCATAAGTCCCGTGTGGTGGCGTCTATTGGAAACATCTTTCTAAATATTGGAGGGGGTGAGAACGGCACACCGGGTCTATCCCACTCCTTAGTAACAATTTCAGTTAGTCTCTTAGGTATAGGAAAAACGTCAGTACTCGCCGGTACCGCAAAGTATTTATCCAACCTACACAATTTCTCTGGTATTGCAACAGTGTTACAATCATTAAGAGCCGCTAAAACCTCCCCTAGTAATACACGGAGGTTCTCCAATTTAAATTTAAAATTTGAAATATCTGAATCCAATCTGTTTGGATCAGAACCGTCACCCACAGAATGAAGCTCTCCGTCCTCATGCTCTGCAAGCTGTGACGCAGTATCAGACATGGCCCTAGTATTATCAGCGCACTCTGTTCTCACCCCAGAGTGATCACGCTTGCCTCTTAGTTCTGGTAATTTAGCCAAAACTTCGGTCATAACAGTAGCCATATCTTGTAATGTTATCTGTAATGGCCGCCCAGATGTACTAGGCGCCACAATATCACGCACCTCCCGGGCGGGAGATGCAGGTACTGACACGTGAGGCGAGTTAGTCGGCATAACTCTCCCCTCGCTGTTTGGTGAAATTTGTTCAATTTGTACAGATTGGCTTTTATTTAAAGTAGCATCAATACAGTTAGTACATAAATTTCTATTGGGCTCCACCTTGGCATTGGAACAAATGACACAGGTATCTTCCTCTGAATCAGACATGTTTAACACCCTAGCAATAAACTTGCAACTTGGTTACAATCTTATTTAACAAAAACGTACTGTGCCTCAAAGAAGCACTAAACGATTAAATGACAGTTGAAATAATGAACTGAAAAAACAGTTATAGCATCAATCCTTAAAAACAACACAACTTTTAGCAAAGGTTTGTTCCCATTAGTAAAGTAACAATAATTAAATTTGAAGCATAAAAATTACAGAGCAACGTTTTTAATCACAGTCAATATATAAGTCTCACAGCTCTGCTGAGAGAATCTACCTCCCTCTAAAGAAGTTTGAAGACCCCTGAGTTCTGTTAGAGATGAACCGGATCATGCAGGAAATACAAGAGTAACTGACTGGAAATTTTTGATGCGTAGCAAAGAGCGCCAAAAACGGCCCCTCCCCCTCACACACAGCAGTGAGAGAGAAACGAAACTGTCACAATTAAAACAAGCAACTGCGAAGTGGAAAAATAATGCCCAAACATTTATTCACTCAGTACCTCAGAAAATGCAAACGATTCTACATTCCAGCAAAAACGTTTAACATAATAAATACCTATTAAAAAGGTTTAATGTACTTTTAACAGAGTAATTCCAGTGAAATACCATCCCCAGAATACTGAAGTGTAGAGTATACATACATGTCATTATAACGGTATGGCAGGATTTTCTCATCAATTCCATTCAGAAAATAAAAACTGCTACATACCTCAATGCAGATTCATCTGCCCGCTGTCCCCTGATCTGAAGCTTTTACCTCCCTCAGATGGCCGAGAAACAGCAATATGATCTTAACTACTCCGGTTAAAATCATAGTAAAAACTCTGGTAGATTCTTCTTCAAACTCTGCCAGAGAGGCAATAACACGCTCCGGTGCTATTGTAAAATAACAAACTTTTGATTGAAGTTATAAAAACTAAGTATAATCACCATAGTCCTCTCACACATCCTATCTAGTCGTTGGGTGCAAGAGAATGACTGGGAGTGACGTAGAGGGGAGGAGCTATATGCAGCTCTGCTGGGTGAATCCTCTTGCATTTCCTGTTGGGGAGGAGTTATATCCCAGAAGTAATGATGACCCGTGGACTGATCACACATAACAGAAGAAATAAGATTTAAATCCATTTTATCATTTGTTTAACCCTATGAGGGATGTTTAGAGACTTTGGTCACTGAGAAATTATTTTTTTGTAAACCAATAGGAATTATTGTGATCAATAAAAGCAAAAAAAAAAAACTTTTAAAACATGTAAAATATGAGATAAGCTATGGGGGATTCTATGAAAATCCCTTTAAAGCAAATGTATAACTGATTTGACCCTATTTATTAAATGTGCATAAAAGTGCAAAAAAGGAAGTTCTTCAAACCATGGGTTTGGACCCATACTGGGTCACAACACCATGTTTAATGGGTCACAACTTGTGTTTGCGCTGTAGGAGTGTGTGTTGTATAAAAGTGTGTGATGTGTGTGCATGTTGTATTATAATGTGTGGTGTGTGTGCATGTTGTATGAGAGTGTGTGTGGTGTGTGTTGTACGAGAGTGTGTGTGGTGTGTGTGTTGTACGAGTGTGTGTGGGGTGTGTGTGTTTTGTACGAGAGTGTTTGTGTGTGTTGTATGAGAGTGTGTGTGTTGTACGAGAGTGTGTGTGGTGTGTGTGTTTTGTACGAGAGTGTGTGTATGTGTGTTTTGTACGAGAGTGTGTGTGTTGTACGAGTGTGTGTGTGGAGTGTGTTTTGTACGAGAGTGTTTGTGTTGTACGAGAGTCTGTAGTGTGTGTGTGGTGTGTGTTTTGTAAGAGAGTGTGTGTGTGTTGTACAAGAGTGTGTGTGTTGTACAAGAGTGTGTGTGGTATGCGTGTTGTACGAGAATCTGTGTGGTGTGTGTGTGTTTTGTACAAAAGTGTGTGTGTTGTACGAGAGTGTATGTGGTATTTGTGTGTGTGTTGTACAAGAGTGTGTGTTGTAAGAGAGTGTGTTGTACAAGAGTGTGTGTGTGTGTGTTTTACAAGAGTGTGTGTTGTACGAGAGTGTGTGTGGTGTGTGTGTGTGTGTTGCACAAGAGTGTGTGTTGTAAGAGAGTGTGTGTGGTGTGTGTGTTGTACAAGAGTGTGTGTTGTAAGAGAGAGTGTGTGTGTGTGTGTTGTACGAGTGCGTGTGTGGTGTGTGTGTGTGTGTTGCACAAGAGTGTGTGTTGTAAGAGAGTGTTTGTGGTGTGTGTTGTACAAGAGTGTGTGTTGTAAGAGAGTGTGTGTGTGTGTTGTACGATTGTGTGTGTTGCAAGAGAGGGTGTGTTGTAAGAGAGGGTGTGTTGTAAGAGAGGGTGTGTGGTGTGTGTGTGTGTGTGTGTGTGTTGTAAGAGAGTGTGTCTTGTAAGAGAGTGTGTGTGGTGTGTGTGTTGTACGAGAGTGTGTGTTGTAATAGAGTGTGTGTGTTGTAAGAGAGTGTGTGTGGTGTGTGTGTTGTACAAGAGTGTATGTTGTAAGAGAGTGTGTGTGGTGTGTGTGCTGTACAAAAGTGTGTGTTGTAAGAGAGGGTGTGTGGTGTGTGTGTTGTAAGAGAGTGTGTGTTGTAAGAGATTGTGTGTGTTGTACAAGAGTGTGTGTTGTAAGAGAGTGTGTGTGGTGTGTGTGTGTTGTACAAGAGTGTGTGTGGTGTGTGTGTTGTACAAGAGTGTGTGTGGTGTGTGTGTTGTACAAGAGTGTGTGTGGTGTGTGTTGTACAAGAGTGTGTGTGGTGTGTGTGTTCTACAAGAGTGTGTGTTGTAAGAGAGTGTGTGCGGTGTGTGTGTTGTAAGAGAGTGTGTGTTGTAAGAGAGTGTGTGTGGTGTGTGTGTTGTACAAGAGTGTGTGTGGTGTGTGTGTTGTACAAGAGTGTGTGTGGTGTGTGTTGTACAAGAGTGTGTGTGGTGTGTGTGTTCTACAAGAGTGTGTGTTGTAAGAGAGTGTGTGTGGTGTGTGTGTTGTAAGAGAGTGTGTGTTGTAAGAGAGTGTGTGTTGTCTGTGTTGTAAGAGAGTATGTGTTGTAAGAGAGTGTGTGTTGTAAGAGAGTGTGTGTGTTGTAAGAGTGTGTGTAGTGTGTTGTAAGAGAGTGTGTGTGGTGTGTGTGTTGTACAAGAGTATGTGTTGTAAGAGAGTGTGTTGTAAGAGAGTGTGTGTGGTGTGTGTGTGTTGTAAGAGAGTGTGTGTTGTAAGAGAGTGTGTGTGGTGTGTGCGTTGTAAGAGAGTGTGTGTTGTAAGAGAGTGTGTGTGGTGTGTGTGTTGTAAGAGAGTGTGTGTTGTAAGAGAGTGTGTGTTGTAAGAGAGTGTGTGTTGTAAGAGTGTGTGTGTTGTAAGAGAGTATGTGTTGTAAGAGAGTGTGTGTGTTGTACGAGAGTGTGTGTTGTAAGAGTGTGTGTGGTGTGTTGTAAGAGAGTGTGTGTGGTGTGTGTGTTGTGCAAGAGTATGTGTTGTAAGAGAGTGTGTGTTGTAAGAGAGTGTGTGTTGTAAGAGTGTGTGTGTTGTAAGAGAGTGTGTGTGTTGTACGAGAGTGTGTGTGTTGTACGAGAGTGTGTGTTGTAAGAGTGTGTGTGGTGTGTTGTAAGAGAGTGTGTGTGGTGTGTGTGTTGTAAGAGAGTGTGTGTTGTAAGAGAGTGTGTGTTGTAAGAGAGTATGTGTTGTAAGAGAGTGTGTGTTGTAAGAGAGCATGTGTGTTGTACGAGAGTGTGTGTTGTAAGAGTGTGTGTGGTGTGTTGTAAGAGAGTGTGTGTAGTGTGTGTGTGTGTGTGTTGTAAGAGAGTGTGTGTTGTAAGAGAGTGTGTGTGGTGTGTGTGCTGTACAAAAGTGTGTGTTGTAAGAGAGGGTGTGTGGTGTGTGTGTTGTAAGAGAGTGTGTGTTGTAAGAGAGTGTGTGTGTTGTACGAGAGTGTGTGTTGTAAGAGAGTGTGTGTGGTGTGTGTGTTGTAAGAGAGTGTGTGTGGTGTGTGTGCTGTACAAAAGTGTGTG